>NW_024424452.1:48804962-48862826 GCF_017311325.1 Ursus maritimus | reverse complement strand
AAAAAATCAGAAAAAATGAAGTCTTAGGTCAAAGAAAATATTTTAATATACAGTATTAATGTATTCATCTTTATACCAATGCATAGAACATAATTTAATATGATTTTTTATGAAGTAGGTGCCCATGAAAACCAGGGTGCTTAGGGCCCACAACAGTCACAGGGCAGCTCTGAGCTGTTGGGTTAATTTGTAGTTTAGAAGTGCTCTTAAACCCTTCGGGATACAGAAACTCAAGTGTTACACTTGTATGTCCTAAGCTAAAGCTAGCAAGGCCCTAGGCCAACTTTGCAGGCCACCAGCCTCTAGGCTGGGGATACTTGTCACTTGCAAGGAGCATCTTGCACCTGTTGGTTTCAGAAGTACCCCCCCCCACCCGCCCCAGCTCCAAGCATGGGCTCCTGGCCAACAGCAGGCACCCTGTGAAGCTTTAGGAAGCTAGCAACATTCTGGTGGCAGAGACCATTAGAAACTCTGATTTGGGGGGCGCCTGAGTGGCTCAGCCAGTTAAGCAGTTGACTCTTGGCTTTGGCTCAGGTCATGATCTCCGGATCCAGGGATTGACCCCCACATCGGGCTCCCCGCTCAGTGGGGATTCTCTCTCTCCCTCCCCCTTTGCCCCTCCCACTGCACTCTCTCTCTCAAATAAATAAATAAATCTTAAAAAAAAAAGGGCGCCTGGGTGGCACAGCGGTTAAGCGTCTGCCTCGCGCTCAGGGCGTGATCCCGGCGTTCTGGGATCGAGCCCCGTCAGGCTCTCCGCTATGAGCCTGCTTCTTCCTCTCCCACTCCCCTGCTTGTGTTCCCTCTCTCACTGGCTGTCTCTATCTCTATCGAATAAATAAATAAAATCTTAAAAAAAAAAAAAAAAAGAAAAGAAAAAGAAAAAAGAAACTCTGATTTGACTATTAGGGAGAGACCAGAGTTATGACTAAACTGAACACTGTTCAAAGCAAAAGTCAAGTTACATAGTCCAATATAAGAGTTTCTTTCTCATTTGCATGAATTTAAATTTTAAAATGTGTGAAATACAAACCCTGAAAGACAATCCCATAATTTACTAATGACCTTTAAGATGATAATAAAATCATGTGCAAAGAAATACCAAACTGGCAAATAGAGCCTATTTACTAGTCCAGTATTTGAGTATCAGGCCCCTGGGCACATACCAGGCATCAGTCTCCTTCCTTGGGTGAGCAGTGCCAGTTAGCGTATGGAGAGTCTGTTTTCTTCCCTATCTTTTCTCGAGGCACATTAACCTGATACAGTAGTAGTGACTGCCATTCTGGGGCTCCTGCGGAGTGTCATACCCCTTTCATAAATTATACCTGAATAATACAAAAATGCTGCAAGCTAGATATTAACATTTTTTTTAAAGACCAGAAACAGGGCATCCAGCCAGCTCAGTTGATGGAGCATGTGACTCTTGATCTCGGGGTGAGTTCGAGCCCCATGTTGTGTATAGAGATTTCTTAAAATTAACATGTTTTAAAATTTTTCAAAGATTTGTTTATTTAGTTATTTGAGAGCCAGAGAGTGTAAGCGGAGGGGCAAAGGAGAGATCCCTCAAGCAGACCCTGCTGAGTGTGGAGCCCAACTTGGGGCTCGATTTCATGACCCTAGATCATGACTTGAGCCGAAATCGAGTTGGCTGCTTAGCATTGAGCCACCCAGGCGCCCCACTTAAAAATAAAATCTTAAGGGCGCCTGGGTGGCTCAGTCGAATGCGTCTGCCTTTGGCTCAGGGCGTGATCCTGGCGTTCTGGGATCGAGCCCCACATCAGGCTCCTCCGCTGGGAGCCTGCTTCTTCCTCTCCCACTCCCCCTGCTTGTGTTCCCTCTCTCACTGGCTGTCTCTGTCAAAATAAATAAACAAAACCTTTTAATAAACAAACAAATAAATAAAATCTTAAAAAAAAAATAAAGGCCAGAGAAGAACTGGGTAACCTGTCAACAACACGGAGCTGGAGTGTTGTAGAAACTCTGACTCTGCTCGTCTGACTTGAGGCCTTGGGTTCCAGATGCTTACTAGTGGCTGCCAACCACTCGACATTCAGAATTCAACATGGAAATGAGCTCTGCGGTAGAGGCAGTGCAGGGTCCTGAGGTGGCTCCAGAGCTGGCCTCCTAACCGAGGGGACCCGCAACACCCTCCCAGGACAAACGGCTGCCTCGGACCCTCTTCGACTTTCCTTCCCGGTCAGGTGCATCCCAGGCTCCAGAGGCTGGGTCACACAGCCTGCTTGCCACCAGGGCCCTTCCCAGGCCTCTCTCTTACCTTGTGGCTTCAGCTCAAACTCCCACCCCTTCCGAGACAGTCTTCCACAAAGACCCCAGCCCAGCCCAGCCTTTGCCTTTTGCCGTCTCCCTCCTTTGCCTCCAGAGTGGGAATCTTATGCTTTGTGTTACGCAGGAAGAGAAGATCAAACTCCGTCCTACGGTTTCAGTTCTCAGAAATCCAAATGAATGGTGAAGGAAAGTACAGACTAGGCTTGACCTTCATTTTCCCCATTTTTGACACCCTGATCTGAAGCACCTTTCCACCCTGAGGGGCCTGTGGCTGAGTAGGTACTAGCGACTGCCCAGCACAATGGCAGACAATCCATTGCTCACAAGGTCTTGGCTTCCCCTTTCACTCTGGGTTTCAAGGGAACGCGAGCTCTTCTTGAAAACTGCGTTGCAGCCTGGCTGAGAAGCTCATGCATTTGCAATGGTCCCCTTGGCACCAAACCGCTCCTAGAGACTCTTCCAGCAGCGCCTGAGCGCTCAGAAACCTGTCAGCCTTTGAACGTGGCGTGTCAAGTCAATTAAGCATCAAGTGCAAATTCACACGTCTTCTGGTTCTTTTCTGCACGTGTGCTCTTTACATCTTACCACGAGACTGTAAATTCTTGGTGGCCGGGGATGAGCCTTTCATTTATTTAGTGCCAGAGGCCTCCTCTCTTTCACCTGCCGGGCTTAGTATGTGTTTAGTAAGTATTTTATGCCGTAGGAGGAGGATGAACTTATTTTACATTTTCTGCAACACCAGCTCAGGGGTATACCTTCTCCTGGGTCTGAGAAACAGGCAAACAAAACACAGTGTATATAGGAAAACCTATTCTCGCCAACCTAGTTGTCTCCCTGCACCTGCAAGTCTCTCTGCTCGGTGGAAATCATGGTCTCTTTATTGAAGCTGATGACAGCTCTGAAAAGAAAAGAAAAAGTGGTTAACAGTTCTGGGTTTAAATTCCATCAAAAAAAAGAAAAGAAAAAGCAAGCAAGGTTTGGGTGCTAATAATGTGAGGAAAAAAGCAGAGGGCTTTTTAACAAATGCCACACCTCCCGTCTTGGTGCACATTAAGCTTGCTCCTTCTGATCACGAGTGAGGTTATTAAGATTGACTGATGTCCTGTTTGGGCCGGTGTGGAGATTCGGCTACCTTGCACTAATTTATGCCTTCCCGAGCCCCAAATAGCTTAGGGCACATGGCAAATTGGATATCAGGAGACAATGGATCTTGGAACAGGCAAACCCAAATAAATGATGTGACTGCCTAGAGAAAGACGTTGCTTTAGTCTATGGGTGGGACTTGCTTACTTCCCTCTATTGAAGTGTGGCTTATCTCAGTGGGAAGAGGGTGAGAAATAGGGGCATGCCCTTCTTCTGTGAGGATGGGAGCAGCCTGCTGAGCAGTCTCTCAAAACCTGTCTGCAGCAGCTCACTCGGACCCACCCATTCTCACATCCCTCCTCAGCTGCTCAGTGATGTCTCCTTATCTCTATAGATCCTTGGTATTAACAGGGTCAGTAATGCGCTACCAGCCTCAGAACTGATGGGGCTTAGGTTAAACACCCACAGAGCTGACCAATTGGCTTATCCCAAACTATACGAAACTGATTTTAAATCCTCAAGAATCAGAGCAATGGCTGTTGACCGGCAGCAGTGGGGCAAGATAGATGGGGCAGGGAGGATGGTGGTAAATACTCGGAGCATCTTGCTTAGAACTCAAATCCCTTCTCAGCACTCATATCCGTTTCCTTCCTCATAACACATCGGCATTTATTTATTTATTTATTTATTTATTTATTTATTTATTTGGAAAAAAATTTTTAAGTAGGCTCCATACCCAGCATGGAGCCCAATGTGGTGTGAACCCACAAGACCAAGACTTGAGTTGAGATCAAGAGTTGGGCACTTGAAACGGAGTCACCCTGAGCTCCCTTTGGCAAATTTTTCGCAAATACGTCCAGTGGCACGAAAGTAAAATACTCAAGGGTGATGGTAAAAGGTGGGATTATCTCCCCATTCTTGCAGCCCCTGCCTACTTTCCTTCTCCCAAGGTGATGGCCATTCCCATTCCTCCGGAGTCCTGCTGGTCATTGTCTATGCATATGTAAAAACGTGTAGTATGCTTCTTGTTCTCTAAAAATGCAAATGAAGACTCTTTTACGCTCTGATCTTCTTCATTTAACAGTATATGGTATCCTGGAGATTAGGTTCATGTCAATCCATACTGAGCAGTCTCATGGCTTTCTTTAATATCCATATAGTATTGAATTATAAAAATGCATCATAATTCTTTTGAGAGTTCTGATGAATAGTTTCCAACAGGTTGCTTTTACAAACAATGCTGTCAGGAATAACTGTGTACATATCATTCACACATGTGCTGGTATATATGGGATAAAGTCTAACAGGAAGTGCTGCATAAAAGGACATATGCTTTATAATTTTGATAGATTTTGCCCAAACACTTTCAATAGAAATTTTCACCGCTTATTCCACCAGCTCTGTACCTGCGACTTTGCACGGTTGTGCCTGCTTCTCTGCGTTGTTGCCAACATAACTTTTTCAAACATTCTGACCTATCATCTAATTGGTAAAAAGGAAAACATTGTTTCAATCTTCATTTCTTTTATGAATGAGGTCAAGCAGTTCATTTTTTTAAATTATTAATCTAAATTATTAATATCTTATTTTCTTCTTTATGCTTTTTAAACATTTTATTGTTCTTTACCTTCTTTTTAAAATTTTTTACAATATTTTATTTATTTATTTTTTTTGAGAGAAAGAGAGGCATGAGCAGGGGAGGGGGCAGAAGGAGGAGGGGGCAGGCTCCGCTGAGCAGGGAGCCTGATCAAGGGCTTGCGATCTTAGGACCCTGGGATCATGACCTGGAGCAAAACGAACCTTAACGACTGAGCCACCCAGGTGCCCCTTTCTTTACCCTCTTGATTAGATACTTTATTTTTATTATTTCATATTTATTAACATCACTTTTAAGGTATATTTTTCTTTATCATTAAAATATTATGTAAATCTAATATTTCTTCTTGTTAATTGGTGTAATGATATTTGCTGAGCACTATCAAGATTCTGACAGTGTTTTAATTATTGTTATTTTATTGATGAAATGTGATTTCGCTTTTCTTCTTTGAACTAAGAATTGTATAAGAGAAAGGCTTTTCTTGTTTTCCCAGTTCTCTAATTGACTTCTAATCATTGCTTGTAATCCAGAAAATATTGACTATCCTCATCTACATTTTGGAACGATATGGAGACTTTCTTTGGGCCTAACAAACAGTGACCTTTAAAAACTCTTGGGATCTTGAGAAAAATGGTAGTCTAGTTTTCACCACAGTTGTACATAATGTTACAATTTTGTATTATATATGACTCATATAACTCTAAAATTTTACACACACACACACACACACACACACACACACACACACACACACACAACTTATTTTAGTCAGGGCTGTCAGGAAACAAAGAAAAGGAGACTTATTTTAAGGAATCGCTCATGTGATTGTGGAGTTTGGCAAATCCCAAATCTGCAGGGCACAGGGAGGCTGGAGACACAGCCAGAGTCCAAGGGCCCTGCTGGCCAAATTCCTTCTTGGTCAGGGGAGGGTCAATTTTGTTCCATTAAGAGGTCTTCAAGTGATTGGATGAGACCACCCACATTTGGAGGGTAATCTGCTTTCTTCAAGTCTACCAATGTAAATGTTAATCTCATCTCAAAGACCTTCGCAGAAACACCCAGGATAATGTTTGACCAAATATCTGGGCACCATGGCCCAGCAAGGTGATGAAGAGTTCTCTTCACAAATATAAATGTTATATATAAATGTTAATGGCATAGAGTTGCATCGTTTTTTGTTAGACATTCACTTTTATATCTATACTTCATATAAGACACCAATCTTCTATGTCTGCAATAGAATATCTTGATTATCTTTAATGAATAAATAGCATTATAGGACTTCCTGTTTCTCCTCTTTCCCTCCCTCTTCCACATCATCAATTTCCATCGACTATATGTAATTTTCTTAGTATTTAACTGATTTTCCATATACTTATATATCTATGGCTTGGTTTGGCAACTTCTAACTACAAAAGATAAAGTAATCAATTCTTACATTATCTTGCACCATTTGTCCTCACTTCGCCCTAAACTTGGTAGTTGTTTCATGCCTGCAGTTGTCAGGGTTTGGGACATTTCAGGCTGTTCTGTAACTCTGATGTCCGTATCTGTTGGGACTCTAACTTAAAGTTAGAATGCACGCTCTAGCTGACTTTTGGGCCAGTTTTCCCATTTATTTCTTAATTTTTCATACATTCCTTCAGAAGGACTCAAGGTAAGTATTCTCTGAGTTCTAGAATGTTCATAAGAGATTCCGTGCTGGCTTTCTATTTGAACAATTTTATCAGAGTATAAAATTCTGGGTGTGTTATTCCTCAAGGACTTTGAAAGTATTTATTGCATACCTGTTTTGTTTGTTTGTTTGTTTTCCATTGCTTAGACCATTTATCACTTAGTCTGCTCTTCATTCACCCATCTTATTCTGTTTAGGTGATACAATCTTCTTGTCTGGCTGCCCAAAATATTTCTTATCCTTGAAGTCTTGTCACTTTATCACATTATCCCTGCTGTTGGTCATGGGACAGTTTGTCTTTTCAATAGGTGGAACCCAAATTTCTTTAATTATTGTAAAGTCTTATAATTATCTCTTTAACTATAGCTTTTTCTGTCCCTCTATATGGATTGCATTCTTTTGGCCACAAATTATGTGGATCTGTTTTTTTCTTGTTTCTTTAAGCATTTTATGTACTCTGATTTCATTTTTAAAAATTTCCAATCCATTTTGTTTGCTGTTTCTCTGTCCTGCTCGTCATGTCCTTGCTCTGTTTTCAAGGGTTTTTTTTTCACATTTGTGTACTCTATTTGGTTTTCCTTTGCGATGAATTTACTTTTTTTTTCCCTTTGCCAGATCATATTTCATCCAATTCTGTTTCTTGCCATGTCTCCTCCCAACTTCTATCTCTTCTGAAGTCTTGTTTTTATGGAGCGATCCCTTCATATCATTATTTTTGTTTTTATCAGATTTTTCCTCTGCTGTAGGACAGAGACTTTCTTGTACAGAATTTTCAACCTTTTACTTTTCCTATTGCTTTATCCTTTTTTCTTCCTCCTTGAGTTCCTTACAGCCTTGTATTACTTCTTTAAGTTCACAATTCTTTTGAGTTAGTAGGGTCCTTTCTGACTGCTGTTGGCAGAAGGTTTTGGGCTGGGAGGACCAGGCTCTCAGGCTGCAGGTAGTCTCCTTCGACAGCACGGTAGTCAGTGACCGCTTCCTCCGCCAAACTAGGTTGGCGAGGATACTCCCAATTAGCTCTCTCTTTCCTCCTGTAGGTGGTAGACTGCTTCTTCTCAAACATGGCAAATCGTGATTCCTCTTTTAGCTCCACCTCTAGCTTCTCAACAAGCTTTGTCAAAAGAATCTATGGAAAATCACACCACACTGTGGTTGGCCCGTGCTGTGCCGTGTTTGCCGATCTTTTCCACTAGCTTTGCCAAAAATCGAAAGCCCTGGGCAGGCTCTCTCAGGCCCTCATGCACCCCTGTGAGACCTTTCCTATAATTTGAACTCACGTCATATTGTGGTTTGGGTTACTGTCTCCTAATTTCATCCAGAAACGAACATTCTCTTTCTTGTTTGCTTTTTTCAAGTTCCCTATGAAGAGAGAGACCATCAAGCAACGTTTTTTCTTAGCAGACTTGTGTGTTTGGCCTCCAGAGGGATGGAAGTCCTAGCCAGGCTCTGGGGTGGTCCAATGATCTCTGGCTCTGGTACTCACTCCTCGTGTGATTCCCTTTTTGAGCTGAGGCAGGACCTATGACTTGCTTCCACAAAAATAATGGCAACAAAGATGACCAGGATGCTATTTCCAAGATTATGTTACCTAATGTTGCAAATTGTCATGCTAGGAGACCCTTGTTGTGTTTGTTGAAACAGAGACCATGCGCTAGAGGCCCACGTGGCAAAGACGGATGGATTCTAGCCAAAAACCATCTAGGAACTGAGAGTAGCCATGGCTCAACAGCTGCGAAGCGGAGGGCCTCAGTCCATACCCCAGAAGGATCTGAATCCTGCCAGCAGCCATGTAGACGAAGAAGGAAATGCTCCTAATTGCATTGAGATGAGACCACAGTCCTGTGCAACCTTGACTACAACCTTGACTAGGACCCAGCCACTCTGTATCCAGATTTGCACATGAAAGTGTGAGACAATAAATGCGTGGTGCTCTAGCTGCTAAGTTTGTGGGGGTTTTGTCGTCACCCGACCAGATAACTAATCCCAGCGTGTGAGCTGTGCTGAAGCAGACCACGCCACAGTGAATGCTAAGTCCTGGAGAAAGGCACGTCTGCCGGCAGGAGGCTGAGTGCTGAAGATGTTAATCTTGCGTCAGATGGACGATGCGTTCAGCATCCAGGCCCACCTTGGAGTTATGAGTCCGACATCACTGGGAGGTTGTGTGGCGTGAGATGGATGCTTTGTCCACTCAGAGCTTCGGTGCCTCCATTTTAAATAACAGGTGCTCACTGGACTCATATTCTATGTGAGCGGGCAGCTTAAAAGAGATTAATAAAATGGGCACCTGTGGCTCAGTCAGTTGAGCATCTGACTTTGACTCAGGTCTGATCTCAGGGTCCTATGTAGGCTCCATATCGGCTCCTGCTCCAGCGGAGTCTGCCTCCTCACTGCCCCTCCCTGCTCATGTGCACACTGTCTCTCTCAAATAAGTAAATCTTTAAAAAGAGAGGATTAATAATAAATGCTTTACATAATTGCTGGCACAAAATGAGTGCTCAATGGTATCAGTCTTGCTGTCCAGAAGCACCATGATTTAGGGCTCCTGGTAGCTGCATAACAAGGTTCCAGGGTTTGATTTTCTCCCCTCAGGGAAGGCTGCTAGATAGAGCAGAAGGAGCACTGGACTGGGACTCAGAATTTCAGTTTCAATCCTCTCTGTACTGCTAAGCTGGTGGCGCTGGAAGTCGTTTCATCTCTCTGAACCTATTTCTTCATCCGGAATCAATAGCGTTTGTCCCTGCTTATGTCATGAGGGTCCAGGGAATGGGGGCACGTCCGATGCTTGTGAGCAGCAATAGGGGATGCATGAGCATCGATAAAAACATATTACAAGCGGTAAGTAAAATCTCGGAGGGACCTTTACAGCTGCTGCTCATTCTTGGCCGAGCCAGGACAGGAGCTAGCCCTGGGCACTGAGGAGAGCGCAGGTGTGGTGCAGCGGCTGAAAGCATGAGTTCCAGAGCAGGACTGCCTGGCTTAAAATCCCTCCTCTGCCACAGATGGAAGGTTGAAGCCCACGAAGCTGCTTACCCATCTGTGCTTCCCCCACCTGAGCTATACAACGAGCCAGGAGTTCCGCACTTTACACAAGGTTGCTCCGAGCATCAAATGTGCCGATGCATTTGAGCACTCTGAATCTTAAATTAGAAAAACTCCTCCATGGTAAGTGCTCAGTGCGATCAGCTGCCATCATTATTCTCGAAGACTCCTTTATCGGTAGGTGGAAGATGTCAGTCCGTCTCGGTACTGGTATATTTCCTTCATTTCTACGCTCTTGGTGGGGAATGAAGTTTGGGTTTTGTTCCAATTCAACCATCTGGCCTTCCTGTTTGTCTCTCTTGTAGGGATTCACAACGACTGATTAAGGGAGGACTGATTTGGACCAAATCAAGTGTAATAAAGGACATCAAAAACGACTTAAATTCATTTGTGACTTAGTTTGCTTCTTGATAAAGATGACTAATAAAAGATTTAAATGGGAGGGGAAGAAGTTACAAAGATAAATGTCTCTGCAACTTAAAAAAAAAAATAGAAGTTCATTGTTTAGGACAAAATGGCATAAATTTCCCCAAATATTTCATTACATGAACTCACTCCATTTATTGGAAGTGACTGGATAACGGATATTTAACTTCTGAAAACAGATTCCCTTTAGAAGATAATTTCCTCATTATCTCAGAGCTCCGGAATCTGCTGTTAGATTCAGAATTCAATTTTGAGTGACTTAAGGGAATAAAACCTTTATAACTTTTCTTTCTAAATTATGGAAGATCAAAAGACTGAACGCGCCCCTTGAACTAATTTATTATTATAACATCTCACACTATATCACACATTTGAAACTAATAATTTTTCAATAAATTTAACTTATGACATTAATTTTTAGAAGATTTTCTAAAATCTTTCAGAGATACGGTTTTTATCTTTTGGTTTTCATGTAATTATGATCAGGTTGGTTTACAGGTAGAATAAAATACCAGACCGTGAGCAGCTGGGCACCACCTACTGGGATAACGCACTGAGTCCCTCAGTAGTAAGTGAGTTAGATGTGAATTTCTTTAGATGAGGCTCTGATAGGTCATCCAGTGTCCTGATGCGCATCACTCACTCTATTCAAATTCTAAGCCTTTGTTTACTACCTAGATGCCACCCATCCACCATTAAGCACCGTCTAGTGACACTCCCACCCACTCCACAGAGCGAAGCCCAAATCTAGAGGAGGGGGAAGGGGCTGGTCGGAACTCCACTGTGAGAGCTGGCAGAGGGCGTGGGGCTTGCTCAGCAACGAACAGGCAGGGCTGTCCTTCTCCCCCCGCACACTAGTGATCTGAGTTCAGATCATTTCCTTAATCTCCTTGAGCTTCAGTTTCTTACCTGTCAAATGGGAACAAACTTACACCATCAGGATGATCGAGGGTTAAATGAGGCTTATTATATGTCAAGTACTTGGCATAGTGCCTGGCATATCAATTAAAGGTAAGTGTTTTCAGTGATGCAAGTAATATAACTGGGAAATAGAACTTAGCCCTGGGAGTTCTGATAGAGGACTTGTTCTAGTTTGTCATCGCTCTAGTCCAGTTATATAAACATACCAACTTTATGGAGGGCACTTATCCTACCTATGTATTTCTTTATGCCTCTCTTTAAACAGACCAGCCTTACTTTAGACTGCATTAACTTGCAAGTAGAGTATGCTACATCTATCTGCCATGGCCGATGCGCTCCCTACAGATACAGCCTGATGCTATTATTTCCTGGTGTGACCATGTTCGGCCTCTTGAGAAATTTGGAGCTGTGCTTTTGCTCTCTGCAGCCTCCTGGGGCCCCACCCTGCTGTTCCCTCTGATGAGTCAGCCCTGGCAGGTCAGGTTCATTACGGATTCCTGGGATCTCTGGGAATCAGGGGCCCTGTTAATTTGCGCGCATCCCAGCTGCCCAGCTGACCCTTTCTGGCAACTGCCTACCCAGCTTTCTGATCATATCACAGTCGCTCTTAATTGTCAGCGCTACCTGTCTTTCCTTTTCTCTGTGAACGAGCTCAGCAGTGTGGCTCACTGTGTACTAATTGTTTAAAACACGCCTCCCATTTGTCAGCGGGTTTACCTCTGCACTGTTCTTTCCTTCTCTGCTGGGCAAGTTTACCAAAACCCTTTTATTTCCAATCCCTCCTGGGCCGTCCCCGCCCCCACCCCCATCCTTATCTTCCTCTGTAAGCTTTACTGACACAGCAGATTCTTACCTTCTCCTTCGATCCTCCTAAGCACTAAGGATTGATTAACCCCTTGAGAGCAGATGTTTTATTTACAAAGCCCTGCAGGTTTCTCCCTTTTTCTCATGCTCCTGCCTCCATTCATCTGACGTTCGTTTGAAAGAAGAACTCTCTGTGCATCCCCAAGTGTGTCTTTAAGGCAGAGTCAGGAAGGTAAGGAAAGTGCATCGAAAGCTGCTTCTCTTTGCATCTGAAGCTTGATGCGCTCCATCTATCCTATACCTATATCATTTGCATTTATTCTAGAATGAACTCTATCGTCCCACATCTATTCTAGGTCAGGTACATCTACCTCTGTATCATCCCCATCTATTCTGTATCCTCAGCTTAGAACGTTGCTCATAAACCCTCCGGAATTTCAAACTATAGGTGGTGACAAAGGAACCCTGTCTGCTGTGCCCCCTCCTCTCTGCCAGAAAGCTCTCCTCGCTCTTCACATCGTGTTTCCATTTCAAGTCTTACTCTGACGTGAAATCTTCCCTGATGCTGTCTGAGAATCCAAGGGTACGCGTGTTTGACTCTTGGATTTTGGCATTGGACAGTTGCTTTGCGTCATGCTCTGTACATTTTTCTATTGTGTTCTCTTCCATGCCTTATGGTTTCATATGTGCAGCTTTGCACTCCGGACACGTGCTTTAAATGACTTACAGGTAGAATCACCAATGCTCAGATATCCTTCACGCTTCCATCTTCATCTACTAGGTTCTTTCATGGGCATCAGAATGGCCCCAGGAACCTGCCTTCAAGGATTCCTGGGTCTTTCCCCAGCCAGCTGAATGAAACTCAGGCGTGGGGCGTAAATCTGTCGTTTCAATAACTCTTAGGGGCTTATGAAGTCACCCTAAGTTTTGCTAACAACTACGTTTGGAGATGCCTCTAAAACAGCAGATTTCTCTTCTTTTCCATTCTCACTGTCCTGGAAGCAAGGTCCATATCACCCAAAGCACACGTACTACATACACACACCGCCTCTTTCGCTTTAATTTAATATATAAGACACCAAACTCATACTAATGAATACTTAATGCGTTGCCAGACACTGTGGTAGATGTCGACACAGGCAAACTGTGACCTCTGTCCTCGAGGAGTTGACAATACAGAGGAAGGCACACATGGGCGTCCGCACTTAATAGTGTACAAGGCTAAGAATAGAAATGAGGCTGAAAAGCTAGTCTGCCTTGAGTTTGTGCCTGGAATGCAGGTGTAGAGTGTAAGTGCTCTCTATCCTGTCCCAGCAGTGGCAGGCGTGGAGTTAATTTGTCTTCAATTTCATGCACCCAAGCAGGGAACAAACAAACAAAGGAAGGACATGAACGCTCGGTTATTTTCCCTGGGACCAGCATTTCCTCCATGACCCAGGCCCACAGGCATCCTCCATCCGAGGTGCCCACAAACAGCCTTCGCTCAGGATACGAGCACAGCAGGCAGCGGCAGGTGTCGTGGCAGACTGCGGCCTCTCGGTGGTGCCTGGCCAAGAACCGTCCTCCTAGGGACTCAGGACCCAGGCTTGGGATAGGCGGTCAGAACCTACGTCTCAGGAATAAATTCCTGGGGTGGCACAGCACTGATTCACGACCGCCCGTTGATACATGGAGGTTGGCGATTTATCTGACCTCTTCAGCAGCCTGTTTTCGAAACAGAGCCTGTCATTTCAGAACATCTAACACTTGAAAACAGCTTTTCACTGTGGCGGTACCATGGCAACCAAAAAGGCTTTCCCATTTGTACCAAACAAGAGCTGAGGTGTTTGACGAGCAGAAACAGTCTGTAGTTCGTAGATACGGAGGACATTCAAATAAGTGGCAGGGTACTTCTGCCCCTGCAAAATTGACAGAGTTGATTTCTAGCCTCTGTCTCTTGTGCTGGGAGCCGAAGCGTGGCAGGAGCATGAATTCGGGCAGCTGGCTTTTCTTCCGCATGTGTCCCATGTCCGTCACGTGAACATTCTTTTCTGGTGATGTGGGAATATTTATGCTAATGCCTTGGCTGTGGGCAATATTTTGATCAGACAAGTGCTCCTTAATCTGCGGTTACTTTTCTAAGTCCTACTCATCATTTTGGCAGGCGGCAGACTCCTTTGTAGTATGGGAGGTTTAGATGAGGCGAGCATTTTCCAAACCCGGTTGTGCATTAGAAAGAGCCTGGGTGGCATGTTAAAAATACAGATTCGAGACATCCAGACCCTACTGATTCCAAATCCCCGATGGAGGGACGGGAACTGGCTTTTTCACTTTGCCTGGTGATTTCAATGTAGGCAGGCCTGCTCCCTGGCCTGAGGCCACCAGCTCAGAGCGCTCCCAGGCCCCTTCTAGTTTCGCTATGTGTGGATTCAGAATCTTCTACCCCTCCTTGCTCCTAACTGCAACCCCACCACCACAACCGTCCGTAAAGTACCTGTCAGCCTCTTTCTTCAGTGACTCCTGGGTACTAGGAGCTCTAAGAGTTTTGTGGACATTCGGCAAATGAGCGTTGGTCCAGTGTGTGTGCAGGTGGCTCCTCAGCACTGCTGTCAGATTGCTGAGTAATGGTGGTTCCTTCCAGAGTAATGGGCTGCTTTTGTATAGCACTTAGCTCATTTCAGGCACGTGCACACACTTTGATATGGGACTGGAATCGTAGGCCATTTCTGTCCCTCCAGCTGTGTGAGTTGGAATCTGCAGGGGGACAAGCATGAGAATATGAGGCTGACCTGGGGAAATCTGTGCAACAAAAATCAGACAAGGGCTGAGAAGCATCTTTCTGTCTGTAAATCCTCCAGTCCAGTGTTTCCTGCTGAGTCAAGCAATCTCCTAGTCATCCAGGAGACTAAGATTTATGCCAGGTGAGAGAAAGAAGAGTCAGCTGATTTCCTATCTGTGGAGGATGAGCAGGGTAGGGAGGCAGGAGAGCAGAGAGGGGCTCAGGGCACTTGGTGGCTCAGTGGTAAAGCGGCTGCCTTCAGCTCAGGTCGTGATCCCAGGGTCCTGGGATTGAGTCCCACATCTCTGGCTCCCTGCTCAGTGGGAGTCTGCTTCTCCCTCTCCTCTTTTCTCCCCCTGGCTTTTGCTCTCTCTGTCTCTCTTGCTCACTCTCTCTCTCAAATAAATAAATAAATAAATAAATAAAATCTTTAAAAAAGTGTGGGGGAGTAGAATGGCTCAGACCAGGGCTCCTGAGGCAGACAAGCCTGCCCTCAAATCTCCATCCTCACTTACCAGACTGACTAGCTTCAAAAATTCTCGGGGACTGATTTTCCCATCATAAAATATGGATGATAACAGTTCTATGTACATAGGGTTATTTTAGAGGTTAAATTTAAAAATCTGTTAAAGCATTCTAGCATCTATAGGGCCTGACATACAGTAGGTGTTCAGAAAATGCAATAATAGAGTTAATGTGATTCCCATCTGAATATAAGCGATGGTGTAATTAGTTTTAATATCCGTCACTGCTCCCTTCCAGTGGGAGCCACATCCTTCTGTCTGTCAGTATTAGGCCTTCCCTCTTGTGGATAGACCTGGATAACCCATCCTGCCCGCCTCTCTCTTTCATTCATCATGCAGCCCACACCTTCCTCGGTTTACAACATTATTGATTTGGCTCTCCGTGTCTGTAGGGAACCCGCCCATCACCTGAACATGCCCCTCACCTTGATTCCTTGAGGATTTGCCAAGTCTCCATCGGAAATCATCTCCTAGAGCCACTGCTTCTCACCTTCTGCCAAAGAGACTTTCTTTTAATTGATTTCACTAGGTTTCACTTTCCAAGTGTGGCCTCTGCTAGCGTAAGCTTATAGGATTGCCATGACAACGAACGAAATGATGTTCAAACGTACTTAGCACAGTTCCCAGCGTGTGGCGGCACTCAAACACTCTACCGATTTTCATTATTGGACCCAGGGAGCCGGGGGCCAGGTCTTGGATCTCTGGCTGTCCCTAAAGGGCTGCCATTCTTTGCAAATAGGCCTCGGCTCTAAACTCTTCTCTTTGATGGAAGCACTTTGCCTTTGAACTTGCCGACTTGCAAAATTCTATAGCTTTACTCGTCCACATACTCTTTTTCCAAAACTTTTTTTTCATTTTTAATATATGCTTAAAAATTATACATACTTTATACAATTCAAGAATACAAAAAAATATAGAAAGCTGAAAACTGATCTCTCCAATTTGACAGTTTAATATGTAAACTTCTGAACTTTTCTCTATGATATATTTAGGTAACATATGGGATTTTCTGTTTCTTTTTTTTCTTTCTTTTCTTTTCAAAGATGGGCTCACACTAGACATAGTATCCATGACTTGTTTTTTCTTTGGTTTTGGTTTTTTCTTGCTCAACAAATACGTGAATTTCTTCCATGTTGTGAAATACTCATTTTAAGACAGGGCTGCATGGAATTTTAAAGTATTGTTTCCAGATTTTTCTATTGCAGCGGATTCTGTCTGGTTTCAATATTGATGGCTTTACCTGAGCACTCCACCTTAAATATTAATTTTGAGAGCTTTTTCTGGGATCCTAGAACCCAGAGGCTCATTGCTGCTGGTAGGAGACAATGAAGGTATCACAATGCTATGATGGGGAAATAAAGGATTTGTGTGCACACAGCAAAGTAAACCTAGTTTAAAAGAAAAACTGAAATCGTAGACTCGTTGCACTGTCTGAGGGTAGATAAGAATTAACCTATTTTAGAGATGGGAAAAATGACGTAAGGGATGGTTGTAATAACTTTACCTCTATGCGGTTCTGATTAAACCCAAAGTCTCTGCCAGACCGGTTTTCCATTGAGAAGCATTGTTCTTTCTCTTCTAGAATGATGATCTCGAGGAAATACACCAATAACAGGGGTAGCCAGTCGGGGGGGGGTACTTCTGAAACCAACAGGTGCAAGATGCTCCTTGCAAGTGACAAGTATCCCCAGCCTAGAGGCTGGTGGCCTGCAAAGTTGGCCTAGGGCCTTGCTAGCTTTAGCTTAGGACATACAAGTGTAACACTTGAGTTTCTGTATCCCGAAGGGTTTAAGAGCACTTCTAAACTACAAATTAACCCAACAGCTCAGAGCTGCCCTGTGACTGTTGTGGGCCCTAAGCACCCTGGTTTTCATGGGCACCTACTTCATAAAAAATCATATTAAATTATGTTCTATGCATTGGTATAAAGATGAATACATTAATACTGTATATTAAAATATTTTCTTTGACCTAAGACTTCATTTTTTCTGATTTTTTTTTTAAAGATTTTATTTATTTATTCGACAGAGATAGAGACAGCCAGTGAGAGAGGGAACACAAGCAGGGGGAGTGCGAGAGGAAGAAGCAGGCTCACGGCAGAGGAGCCTGATGTGGGGCTCGATCCCAGGACTCCGGGATCACGCCCTGAGCCGAAGGCAGACGCCTAACTGCTGTGCCACCCAGGCACCCCGATTTTTTCTGATTTTTAAACAAGATTTTGTTTATTTTAGAGAGAGAGAGAGTGAGTGTGTGTGTGTGTGTGTGTGTGTGTGTGCCTGCAAGCGTGGGGAGGGGCAGAGAGGGAGAGAGAATCCCAAGCAGACTCTGCACTGAGTGCAGAGCCTGATGCAGGACTTGATCTCACAACCCTGAGATCATGACCTGAGCTGAAATCAAGAGCCCGATGCTTAACCGACTGAGCCACCCAGGTGCCCCTCTTTTATTTCTGATTTAAAAAGAAATTAAAACAGTTCTGTGGGACTTAGCCACTGTGCTTGCCTGTACTTACTGGGTAATTTGACCCTGATGGGGTAAGAATTAAATTAAAAGGTACTGGTGGGGAAGAAAGAACTGGAAATGTGAAAAAAAAAATCAACATTACTGAGGACCACAGAGCCGTAAGATAAAGCAGCAAATAAGTGAGCCATATTTTGTCAAGGTCCCCAAATACAGTCTCTCTTTTCAGAGGTCAAAATCTCCAGGTCTTAGAATTTGCTCATTTTACATTCAGGCTGATTACAGTTTAATGCAAAGCACCGCGGTGATCACTTTTCAGGAACAAATGTTTTTCTGATTACTTTGCATTTGTGTATCTAAAACTGGTATTTCGTGAATGCTAACGGCTGCAATTTGAGTTTCCAGTTGAATTGTCAAGTAGTGACTTTGTTCTCTCAATTGTAAACTTTCATGTAATGTCCTCAGTTTCTTCAGCATTTCCACTTTCCAGTAATCTTGAAGTATGTTTAGAAGCTGTCATTCCCCACCAGCAGACCTGGAAAGGGTTCCGCAAAGAACTAGAATTATGGAAAAACCCACAAAGCGCTGTCAGAAATTTCTCTCTTGGGGCGCCTGGGTAGCGCAGTGGTTAAGCATCTGCCTTCGGCTCAGGGCATGATCCCGGCATTCTGGGATCGAGCCCCACATCAGGCTCCTCCGCTATGAGCCTGCTTCTTCCTCTCCCATCCCCCCTGCTTGTGTTCCCTCTCTCACCGGCTGTCTCTCTCTGTCAAATAAATAAATAAAATCTTTAAAAAAAAAAAAAGAAATTTCTCTCTTTACCTGTTTTTAGACCTATGTTCACCTAGCCTGAGATGTGAATACAAGCAACACATGTGGTCCTTTCGCCTGCCAGACAGCCACCAGGATCTCCCTGGAAATAGTCAGCAAACCCGCAATGTAGGCGCCCATCCACCCAGCCACTCCAAGGTGGATGGAGGGCTACCATCTGAGGTACTCTTTGTCATTGGGTTGAAAAGGTAAATTATTTTTCTAATGATCTCAGCACTAATGTGCAACAGTCACCTCCCCCCCCATTACTCCTACAGGGAAGGAAGACACGTTTCTAACATGCATTAGTGCTATAGTTTCTACCTCATATGAAATGGTGCTCCTGCCCTGTGCTGTTCACTTCGATGTCAGGGCACCTGAATTGTTTTCCTGTTTGTAGGGACGAAGTTACACTGACTTAGCCCCTATCTTTTAACCTGTTCCCACTCTTGTCACCTATTGCTTTGGGATTGTTTTCCTCTAAGGAGAAGGGCTGATATTTATTGAGCACTTACTTAGTGCTTAGCTTGGTTCTTTCCCATGCCTCCTCTCATTTAATCCTCACACTTCTCAAAGGTGAAAGTAATAGTCCTTGACAGATGAGGAAACTGAGGCTCAGAGAGGCAAAGAAATTGACAGAACTCAACAATGGAAAGTAGGAAAGACAAAACGTACCGGACAATTAAGGATATGATTTTATTTAGGCTATTGCAATAAGGACGATGTTTATTACTGAAGAACAACTGAAAGAAAAGGAAGGGGGCCTAGGGTTTGTAGAAGCGGATAAGCAAGAGAGTCATCTGTGAGACTTAGAGGGTTCATGAGGGAGGATGGAGATGGATCTTGGAATGTGCAAGGGTAGGGTGGTCCTTTGTGGTTAGCTGCTCCCGGGACACAAAATGGTGGTGGATTTCTTAACTGTCACCACTTCCTGGGAGCACGAGGCCCAGAAATAGTTCAACATTGTCAGTTCCCCTCATTTGTTCAAGACAAATAGCATTCCTTTCTGAACAACTCAAAGGTGATCATAAACCTCCTGAGAAGGTGATATAGGATCTAAGAAAGTCTCAGGAGGAGTCTTGTTAGTGTCGTTCCTATAAAACCAGCTGAACTACTTGGTGAGAACTGGTGACAGAGATCAGTTGTTTTGGGGTTCCAGAGACTAGACATCTTAAAAGAAGGATTCCTAAAATGAAAAAGGGCATAATTAACATTAAGGTAAAGAGCCAGAAGTTGAATTCTGAGCATAAGTCGTCCAATACATTCCAAGAGGTTGGTGGAAGAAGTTCTTGGTTATTCAGCACTACTCTGAGTTTCCTGAAGCTCTCCAGTTTGGATGTTGATGTCCATGCTGATGTCACCCACTATGTTGGTTATCTCCTATAAAAGAGCATATGTGACCCAACATTTTGCTGGACAACTTAGTGGTGCAGACGCAGCTTGTCCAAGGAGAGTTCTGGCCCATGAAAGGTTTGGCTGTGGTGGTGAGCCTTTGGAAAACTTATGTCAGGTTTCTGGGATCCAGCTTACAGGGCTTCTTCAGATCCTAGGGGAAAGGGCAAGTGGCCATCTAGAGTCTTGATAGGGATCTGGGCAGTCACGTTTTAGTTCTGAGTGACTAAGTCAGGTGGGAGGGAGAAAAATTGGAAAAGTTTGTTTGGAGAATTATGTCAGATATTGAAGAAAACTAAAAGGATTAAACATTTTGGTAAAGGTTGACAATTTGGTCAAGGTAACAAAATTCAGTCTACCTTTGGTACATGGGTTTTTCGGGGGGGCAATTAAATCTCTACCCACACAAGACAAAATCTGCATATTTACCACTTGCGATTTTCAAAAGTAAAAGATTTGGTAAGTGTTCATGTAGGAATAACACAAGTGACAATGGAGTTGGTTTCTGTGCAAAACAAGATAAAATATCTATGAATATAATGATTAATGTTATTTTCAATTTGTGGATATTATGTATAATTATAAAAATGGATAAACAAAATCTTTATAAAGAGAAAACATCATACTTAACATATTATAATTCTAAGGCATAATATACCACAAAGATATCAAGCATATAGGTAGGAAACACCAAGAATATATCATAGGGTTTTTTGTTTTTAGTTTTTTTGTTTTTTAAAGATTTTATTTATTTATTTAACAGAGAGAGAGGCAGCCAGCGAGAGAGGGAACACAGGCAGGGGGAGTGGGAGAGGAAGAAGCAGGCTCCCAGTGGAGGAGCCTGATGTGGGGCTCAATCCCAGGACTCTGGAATCACACCCTGAGCCAAAGGCAGACGCTTAATGACTGAGCCTCCCAGGCGCCCCTATCATGGGGTTTTATTAAGGTTTAGCATTAATAAAATCCCATAGGTAAGTGACGTTTATAAAACTCCATAGATAGTAAAAGTCCACTGAAAAACTACAGCCCTAGAAGATTCTAGATTTAAATTAAAGAAATAAAGTTGCAACAAAGGTAACATTTTAAAAAATTACTAAAATATGACTAATGTTACACTGCTGTCTAATATAAGGCAAAGCATTACCAGGACTTTGATAAATCCGGAATATTGTAGACAGGTAGGGCATGACAAATCTCTAGGGACCTCCCAAATGACATACAATTCTGAAATATTTGTATTAATAACATTACCCATACAAATTTAACCTAGGGAAGGCTAAGCATCTCTTCTGATTTGACAACTCTTTGCTTGCAATTCAACAGTAATAACATATCAAATAAGCATTATTTCTAGCACCTCTCGTTTTACAAGGTGAAAGAAAGAATCCTCTGTAATTTTCCAAGGACCCTCTGGGAAATCTCAAGACAGTTTTAGGTGCAAAAGATATCACTTAAAATTGGACTTTGGAAAAACAAAAAGCAAAAGTTGTTAAGAGATCTGAACACCTAAGACAGGAATTAGATCATGGGTAACTGCAACACAGCATTTTGCTTCTCATTTCAAAGCAACAATAAAACATAAAAATAAATATGGAAGCTAGTATCATTGTAAAGAAACTTAGCTCCTTCTTAAGTGAGAAGCCTTTGTTTTCTTAAACTTTAAGGACATAATAAAAGCCAACATAAAAATATAGAAGGTGATTCTGTTAAAATACAGTATCTTTGCTATCTAGGCAGATTACACAGAAGGTAAAGAATAACATTTTAAAACCTCATATTAAGAGCAGACCAATGATCCGATAAAATTTTGTCATTTTAACAGAAATAAAAACAAACTCTAGTTTTGCATCAGCATAACTGAATCTTATACATCTGCCCACCAAATCTTATGAGCTTTGACCACAACAAATAAAAGTTCCTTTCCACAAATTTCTGTAAGATTTTATATCCATTTCGATTTGGTCCTCCTCTTCCTTCTTTCTCGTTCTGGAACCATCAGTCATTTTAGTTTAGGACAAAACTACTCTCATTCTTCATTAGCAAAAACCCATCCTGTCTACCTTGCACACAAAATTGTTTCTCTCTGTCATCTCATTCACATATGCCGATAATAAGTTTAACTACGGTAACTTGTATTCCACAGAAAAAATTAGAAGGCTGATAACTGTGAACAATCTATCACATACCAGCCTTTGCAGATTAGCAAAGCTCACGACTTCCTACAGCCATACACATCCTTTATAGTACAGTGTCTCAAAGTGGCAAAAAATGAGCATGCTCATTAACAAAGCCAAAATATACAGCTTCCCTGCAGCATATAAAAATAAGGGGCAAATGTATATAAAGCCAAAATTATGAGTAGTAATGTTTCAGTACTCTATCTTACTTAGACATGATGTACATATCCAATGAATATTCATTAATTAACTCAATTTAGTAGAAGTGCAAGGTTTTATGTTGCCTAAAGATTTTGGAAATTATCTTCAAGCTTATATACTACAAAACATAATTATTGTTGAGATAAAGTTGCAGAATAATGATTCGCTTTGGCTACATGCAATTTTATATTTTTCATAATCTTAAACATGAAGTAGAAGTAATGCTACTTATTTGATAAGTAAACCTGTAGAAGTTTTGGAAGGCCATACCCAAGTAGAATAAAAATGTATGCTTTTATTATACTTAATAACTCAGAGAAAATATAGCTGTTTCTATTAAACCAAAATTATTAAACTAGTCTCGTTTGCCAAAGATTTACATAAATTATGTAAACTTGAATTCTTAAAACATTTCTGAGTTGTTTTATATTAACAATACCTCTTTTTATAACATGGAAACTAAAGTTTAATTTTCTTAATTTCTGGGAATTAAATTCGAGGGATATTTAATTTATATAAGCACTTGTTTACCTCTAAGTCCATCAGAATTGAGCTTCTATAAGAGATTTTATAATCTAATTTGTTCATACGATCCAGGGGCAGGGAAATATTCCATACTCATGCATGAATACAGAAATAGAAAACTCACCAGTCCATATCAAGGAACCATTCCCTTTCTAGTGAGTGCAAATTTTTAGTTGATTTGAGCTCAGGCAAACAGACAAACAGAAAAGACTAACAAACCCAGTTCTGTCATCTTTCATCCAATAGAGAAAAGATTTGTTTCATGACATTACATCTGTTACATTTACATTAATCTGTTTACTTGTGTTCCACCAGAACACCAGTTTGTCAGACAATAAAACCAAGAGAAGCCAGTACCAGAAGTCAAATGAGTATTGAAGAAGAATCAATATCGAATACTTGATCTGTTACCAATGGACAAGAGTCCAGAGCACAGAACCAGGGGCTGGGCCCACCGTTGGGTCCCCAGATCAGAAGTCAGGAAGAGAGCACAAAGGGTGGAAGAGCTTCGGTGTGTGGATGGAATATAAGGATTCAAAGATGAGGTCCGATTCTGTTTGAGACACAGCATCAAAACTGTGAAAGACAAAATGTGCTGGACAATGAAGGACATGGTTTAATCCATGTTATTGCAATAGGGAGAATGTTCATTAATGAGATATGTCTCAAGGAAAAAGAAGGGGACCTGGGATTTATAGAGGCAGGTAAACAAGGGAGTCATCATGAACGAAATTGTCATGAAGAAGGATGGAGACAGCTCTTGTCTCAGAACATGAAGGGCAGGAAGGCCCTTTGTGGTTAGCCATTCCAGGAACACGAAACTTGGGGGGAATTTCTCACGGTAGCTCCTTTGTAGGAGCACAGGGCTCAGATAAAGTCCAATATTGTTCAGAACAAAATAAAACAAAACCTTGTTCTTTTAAAGGTGAAATCCTTTCCAGTTCTTTTTTTCTTCATTCCTCTAGCCTTCCTTGTTCTGGTTTTAATAATTGCTTATGAGCTAACTTTAATTGAATCTGATGGAGGCTCTACCAACCAGGGAGGGCTTAGGAGGATGGAAAGGGCCCCCTGTGTCCCGAAGAAGTGGACTCAGACCAGTTTGAAAGTGTCCATAATGAATAAATCCATAATTGGAGTGGACACTTTTCAAAGGTTTAAATTCATCTCTGCCAATGGGAAAGTTAAGTAACCTTCTAGAAACTCATTATTTTCATCTCTAGAATGAAAACATAACACACTTCATAGACTTCTCCCAACCTTCAGTGATATAATAAGATAAAACAACTATTATATGTTAGGCACTCAGCATTTCCTCCCTTCTCCCCACTTCCACCCTTACCATGTTTCCAGAGCACTTTCCTTATTACTTACTCAGTTACAGCTCAGCCTCACTCTACTTGCATCTCTCACGCTGGACTGCATGCTCTGTCGGGGCAAGGAACATAGACAATTTACCTTGGAATCCTCTTTTTATGCTGAGCATAGTCAGTGCTCGGTAAATTCCAATTTCTGCATGACAATGTCATGGCTGAGCTGCTACAACAAAGAGCCCCTAAACTAAAGTGACTGAAATAAGACAGAAGTTCTTTTTTTTTTTTTTGGTCATGAAATAGTCTTGAAGGTAGCAGTTCAGGCTGACGGGATGGCTCTGTGTGACGCTTTGGGGATCAGGTTCCTGCCATCTGTGGCTTTGACCTAAGATAGGATGCTGAGACAGGGTCAGTAAACTGAAGTCTGTGAGCAGACACCTGTTTTTATGTAAACACAGCCACACCCATTTGTTTGCATATGGCCCAGGGATGCTTTTGTGCTACAAAAGAGTCGAATA
The DNA here is from genome assembly GCF_017311325.1 of Ursus maritimus. Classification (NCBI taxonomy): domain Eukaryota; kingdom Metazoa; phylum Chordata; class Mammalia; order Carnivora; family Ursidae; genus Ursus; species Ursus maritimus. The sequence goes on along the minus strand of NW_024424452.1, from coordinate 48,838,323 downwards.
GTTTGTACAGAGACCATAGAGCCTGCGAGCCTAGAGTATCTACTATGTGTCCCTTAGCAAGGAGTCGGCGGATCCCGATCCCAGCTCTAAGGCACTGCCCTCACCTGCATCACTGAAGCTAGGTTGCTGCAAGGACTAGGTTGCAGGATGGGAGAGAAGATAGAAGTTCAGTACACGTGGTTTTTGTTTTCATTAGAGATGATTCAGACCTTGCATGTATCATTTCTGCTCTCATCTCATCAGCCCGAACTTGGCCACACGGCTGCATCTAGATGTAAGAGAAGTTGGGGAAAGCTGTCCCTAGCTGGATAGCCAGGTGTCCAGTGTAAACCAAAGGTCTTTTAATGACCCTTCAGTTATTACAAGAAAGAAAGACTTCAAACCACATATCAGATGAAAGACCAGTATCTAGGACATAAAAAGAACTCTCAAAACTCAATAAATCATTTTTTATTATTTCCCAAATGAACAATCCAAGTGGAAAACGGGCAAAAGACATGAACAGACATTTCACTGAAGAGAATATACAGATAAGTAAGCACATGAAATGATGTATCACATCATTAGCCATTAGGAAAATACAAATTAAAACCACAAGGAGATATTACTACCTACCTATCAGAGTGGCTAAAACAAAAAATGGTGACAGAGTCAAAAGCCAGAGAGGGTGTGGAAAAATTGGATCACTCATACATTGCTGGAAGGAATGTGAGATGGTAGGCATTTCTGGCAGTTTCACATAAAGCTAAACATGCATCTACCACACAGCCTAGCAATTGCACTCTTGGGCACTTATACCAGAAAAACAAAAACTTCTGTTCATGCAAAAACCTATACACAGATGTTCATAGCCCAAACTAGAAACAACTAGATCATCTTCAACAAGGGAATGGTTAAACAAACTGTGGTACACCCATACCATGGAATACTACTCAACAATAAAAAACAAATTATTAATGCATGAAACAATTTGGATAAATCTCGAAGGAATTACACTGAATTTTAAAAAGGCCAATCTCAAAATGATACATACTATAGGAAAGATTTCATTTATATACACCTTTGAAATGCCAAAATCAGAGATATGCAAGAGATCAGTGTTTCCAGGGATTAGGGACAGTGGTGAGGAGAAGGAGACAGGAAGGAGGTGGGTAAGGTTATAAAAGGGCAACACCAGGGACCCTGTGATAACAGAACTGTTTTGCATCTTGATGGTGGTGAAGGATACACAAACCTACACAGGTGGTAAAGTTACATAGAGCCAAATACAAGCACACAAATAGTACAAGTAAAACTCAAAAAATCTGTATAAGGAAAGAAAGCGGGGGAAGATGAATGCTCGGGGACAGCCAGCAGTCTCTACTATGACCATGTTATTGTTCCGGTGCAAGGGTGATAGAGATAGAGGAATATTCTTATCACTCCGACCTCCCTTCTGCCCATTTCTTCTTCTGAAATGTGCTACACGGTTTAATACTAGCATGTGACGGACAGTATCTCTCCCTCCCACCCTCCAGAAAACAGGAGGGAAGATGAGAGTAGGAGCTGTTTCTCTGCTAGTTAAATAAGGAGTTTTATTATTCCATAAGAAATCCCCATGGAAAGGGTTAGAAAAATAGAGATAAACTCCCCCTTTTTACCAGATAACAAAATAATAAGCTGAACACTTGAGGGCTTTAACAGAGCAAATAACAATGAGGTTGTTTTCCTCTTTGTAAAACTTGGGTACATGAATCATTTAAATTGCAAGAGGGATTCTTGGAAGTAGAAAACATAAACTCTTTTAATCATCTGAGCTTTCTGAGGTGACACGAATAACATAATAATGCGTGGCATGGAAGGAATTAAAGTCTGGATGGCCGGTCTGAAACAATACTTTGTGCTCTTGGAATGCAGACTGTAACAGTGAGCCCCAGGGCCACCTTTGCTGTCCAAAAAGTGTCACTCAACTGCCCATCTGTCGGTTGTGCACATTCATGTGGACTGTTTTCTTTTTAATTCCAATATGGCCTAGAGGGCTGCAGGAGCTTCTGTCCAAGGCTCCCTACAGGGGGACAGCAGTTGAGGGTATTGACTGATGGAGCACAGGTGCCAGACCCACTCTGCAAGCCTAAATCAGAGCCAAAGCGGGCAGAGATGGGCTCTATAAGCTCTTGAATGGTATTCATTCTGCTCTGTGTCTTCTTTCGGAATGTCAAGGCACTCTTCACCGTGCGCCATACTTCTGATGTCCAGAAAGATCCCTTAAGAAGAGCCAGGCTAGAGGATTGTCCTCTCTCTTAATGAAGGTTGATTTATCCCTGAGTGGACCTGGGAAAAGAGCTCCAACCCCAGGACCCATACAAGGAAGATCATCTCTCTGGTTCCCCCTTAGAGGATTATTTCATTCATGTAACCCACAAATATTTATTGAACATCAACTAAGTGGCAGGCTTTGTGAGGAGGGGACTGGGCAGAGGTTAAATCTTAGGGTGGCCTTGATACCCTGATGTCACAGATTCTCTGACCTTCCTGTCACCAGGGCCTGTGGAAGCCCCTACAGGATCAGTTCTATTATTTGGTAGTTGATGGATGCCTGTCTCTCTGCCTTCTTTCAGACCTCATTATCTCTCCACTTGACCATGTCAACAGCCCACTCCATTCCTTGTGGAACAGCTCTCTGTTAAAAATGCCATATCCAAACTTCTTGGTCTGGCATTCAAGGCTCTTTGTGGCTTGGCCTTGCTCCCCTCTTCAGCTTCAGCTTCTGCTTTCTCCATTGTGTAGTCTATAGTCCAGTTACTTCACTGTCTTAGTAGTCTCTCAACTGGTGAGGCCTTCCATGTCATATCCCCTCCACTTAGAAAATGGCCAGAACTCCTACTCACCTGTCAGGGGCCAACCCAAATGCCCTTGTCCTCATTCTATAATTCTGAAATAGACTGAATAATGACCCCCAAAGACATCCAGGTTCTAATTCCTGGAACCTGAAACCATATTACCTTATATAGCAAAAAGAAACTTTGCCAATGTGATTGAGGTAAGGATCTTGAGGTGAGGAGATTATCTTAGATTAAGTGGGCCCCAAATGTGATCATAAGACTTCTCACAAGAGGCAGGCAGAGGGGGGTGTGATTACAGAAGGAGAGGCAGGAGATGTGATGACAGAAGAGGTTGGAGTGATGCAGGGAAGGCTCTGAGCCAGGAAATGCAGGTGGCCTCAAAAGGCCAGAAAAGGCAAGGAAGCCAATTTTCTTCAGAGACCCCAGAAGGAACCAGCTCTGCTAGCATTTTGACTTTAGCTCAATGACACTGATTTCAGACTTCTGGTCTCCAGGGCTACGAGAGAATTAATTTGTGTTGTTTGAAGCTATCACGTGTGTGGTTATTTGTTACGGCAACCATAGAAAACTAATAGAAACTCATCAGCAGTGTGCCCCTCAGAGACCTTTATTTATAATTCTGTTGGAGGACTAACCACATATTCTATGGCTGTCTTCCCCCACTAGCCTGTGAATTTCTCAAGCATAGGCATTGAGTCATTCATCTTTGTATCCTCAATGCCCCACACTGGGTTTGGACATAGTAGGCCCTTATTAATGGTTTGAGGAAAGAAAGGGATGGAAAGAAGGAGTCAAAACTTAAAAAAAAGTTCCACTAGGCATCTCTTCACCATGTTTGTACCCCCAGCACCCCCTGCCTATGCCTTTCTATAAGGTTTTGCAGCTTCCTTCTGGCCTATGACACTTCTACCATCCCATACTTAAACTGGGGACCTAAGGTGGGGATAAGAGAAAACATGGCCAAGAAGATGCTCTACTCTTTCCCAGGCCAAACTTACTCTTCAGGTAAAGTAGAGAATAAAGTTAATTGCCAAATGTCCCCGCTGGGTAAAAAAGAGCTCCCGGTTGAGAACAAGTGGTCTTAAGCGATGATGTTCCCTTCAGGCCATGCAAAATCTACACCAAAATAGAACTTTTTTGAGGACCCACATCCTTGTTGTTGCTAGATATGGTGCCTACAGTTTTGGTTTTGGTGAGATTTCTTAGTATAATTCCTTCTTCCCAGGTCCAGTGCAGCCTGGTCATTTTGCCAAACTGCTCTTACCAAAGGATGATTACACAACTCTTTCCTGCAGTGAAGACCAAGCCTGAGGACATGCCACAGCTGCACTTGAATATTTCCTGAGTCTCCATCAGCAGCGTGTTGACAAAGCACTTCTCAGGGTTGGCCCCCTCTGGCATGGCTAAGTGTATCCACTGTTTGCTGAGTCTTCCTGGTTTGTTTCTTGGATTCTGACCTCATTTGCCACATTCTTGAGGCAACTCACTGTAGACTCCAATGTTCTTTGCCTGAGCTGAACCTGACCATAGCAGGCTTCAGAATGACAAACGCAGACAAGTCCACAGACACAATTAAGGCAGACTTTTTGGTGTCCACTCTTGGGTGTGAGGTGTGAGGTCTTACGTTGTTAAGTGCGCTCAATTATAAGCATTACTTATTTTTTATAGGTGAATACTGAGATATTGGAAAGGCATTTTTTTGTCCTTGCCTTTCTTTAAAGGTGAAGCAAGTCCAGATGAGGTGAGTTGTGGAGTTAATGAAGGAAGGGCGCCCTCAGCTTTTGGTCAGGATGGGCCTATAGGTAGAAAAGTGGTGAGTTTTGCAGAAAGATGCTGTGCTAAATAAAACTAGAGTTCTACAATCAAATGGATTAGATCGACTCCTGGACCAACAGAAAGAAGCAGTCAGCTGGAAAGTAGCCAAAGACATTAAGAAATTGAGCAAAAGCCTCAGAGTTTAGAGGCCAAAGCAGAGGGTGTGAGATGCCTCAGCTGATTTCGCAGGAAAGAGGAGACTGATACAAGGTCTGTATACAAATAGTGTGTAACCTACTTCCAGGAGCACACAGTTGTCCATTCTCCACAAATACCCAGCCACAGGCATCAGTATATTTCTCTTCTCTTCTTCCTTTTAACTAGCATCATGCTGGGCACAAAGGTGTTCAGTAACTGTTGGTACACGCTTTCTAATTGAGTCCCGATGCAAACATAAGAGCGTATTATTTAGTAGATGAAGCTGAAGCTCCTGCTTGCTTGCAGACCAAGGGGCAAAGCCAGGACTCAACTCCAACCCTGTCCTTATGGCTGTAAGTCCATTTTTCCTTTCTGCACAAATTAATGGGAATCACATGTATTCCTACAGCTACATTCTGGCTCTCCCTTTCAAATTATGCCATCCTAAATCATCTTACTGGAGCTAATAGCAGGTAATAAAATGAGCATATTTCACTTTATGTTATTTCCACCCCTCCCTCTAAGGAGAAGCCAAAGTCATAGGTTATAAAGGAATGAGGTAATAGAGCACTGAATGATCAGGGCTGGATTTCCCCTGAAGACCTACCAATTTACAAAACCAGGTCAAAACACCCAGGTTCTAATTTAAAGAGCTCCAAGGTAAGCACCAGCACAAATCGGTCAAATGAAGCACAAGTCTGTGATGCTGGGTGTGAGCAGAGCCAGTCAGCACTGTGGAAGGAGAATGGCCTCCTAAAGAAGTGAGATTTGAGTCTGACCGCAGTTCTGCCACTTCAAGCAAGGTGGCCTTAGACAAGTCCCTTAGCCTTCTCAGCCCATTTCCTTATCACTGAAACTAAGCCAAAAACATTCACTATATTTTCTTAAAGAATATTTTATTTTTTGAGCGAGAGAATGTGTGTGAGCAGGGGGAGGGACAGAGGTAGAGGGAGAGAATCCTTAAGCAGACTCCCAGCTGAGCGTGGAGCCCAATGTGGGGTTTGATCTTACAGCCCTGAGGTCATGATCTGAGCTGAAATTAAGAATCAGACGCTTAACTGACTGAGCCACCCAGGTGCCCCACAACATCCAGTTTATATCCAGAGTTATGATGAGAAGTGCCTGAAAAAATAATAGAGACTTCCAGTTTCTGGTCTGGTGTAGAAGGAGCTTGGAAGTAGTCACAGGGTCCTAACAACAAATAAAAACTCAAACTTTTTTAAAAAAGTCAACAACTCATCTTGCATTCGTCAGAGATGTGATGTCCAAAGGCAAACCACTGCCCTGCAATTGGTGGGACAGAGAGGCAGATAGAGGAAATCACAACTTACCAGCACAGAAATATCTATGGAAACTCGTACCAGGGCAGGATATCTAAACTGTGATTGACAGACAGCCGGAGGCTCAGTGAAGACAAACCTGAGAAAGAAAAACTCCACAGAGTCCATTCATATGCGAGCCCCACACAACTCCTCCTCCAACAACTCTATCTGATTCCCACAGTGAAGATCAGGGAAAAGGCTCCTCATGCTTCTGGCAGGAGAGACAAGGCAGCCATTTGGAAATAGGCAAGAGGATTTTTTCTTTTTAACAAGGACTGCTGTCAAGAGAAACTATTTTATTGGAGCCCAACCCAACGAGATTTCATCGGAGCCCAACTGACCTGGCAGAAGGATAATACCCAACTCTAACTTTATGTTTCCACACAGAAGGGAAACACACAGCTCCAGTCCCCTCTAGAAATCCTGTCCTACAGAGGTAGGGAGAAACCGAAGCACCCATACAGTTCACAGTTCAGAGGACAGACTCATGAAAGCCTGGGACCCAGTCATGGAGCATAGAATACTTCCCCTTCCCCACATATTACCCCCACATTACTAAAGACCTATTTATTATGGTTTCTCTGACCCTGTACATCATGTCCATCTATCAAGAAAACATTACAAGGCATTCTAAAAAGCAAAAATCACAATGTGAAAAGACTGAACAAGCATCAGAACCAGATATGGCAGGAATGTTGCAGTTATCACACCAGGAACTTAAAACAATCTGATTGATATGTCAAGGGATCTGATGGAAAAAGTGTACAGCATGTAAGAATAGATAAGTAATGTGAGCAGAGGGATGGAAGGTCTAATAAAGAATAAAAGAGAAACACCAGAGATCAAAAACCTGCCACAGAAATGAAGAATGCCTTTGACGGCCTCATTAGTGGACAACACAGCTGAGGAAAGATTCTCTGAGCCTGAGGAGATATCAGTAGAAACTTCCAAAACTGAAAAGCAAAGAGAAAAAAGACAGACAGACAGAAAGAGGGAGGGAGGGAGTGGGGTAGAAGGAAGGAAGGAAGGAAGGAAGGAAGGAAGGAAGGAAGGAAGGAAGGAAGGAAGAAAGAAAGAGAATATCCAAGAACTGTGAGACAACTACAAAAGATACAACATATGTGTAATGGGACACGAGAAGAAGACAAAAGAGAAAAAGGAACAAAAGCAATATTTGACAGAATAATGACAGAATATTGCCCAAATTAATGTCAGAGATTTAACTACAGATCCAGGAAGCTCAGAAAATATTAAGCAGGATAAATGCTCAAAAACAAAAACAAGAACAAAACAAAACCCCACCAAAACCAAAACCAAATCAAACCAAACCCAAAACCCACCTACCTGGACATAACATTCAAACTGTTGAAAATCAAAGGTAAGCAACAAATCTTGAAATAAGCCAGCGGGGGCTCCTTATTTATAGTGGAGCAAGATAAGAATTATATCCAATTTCTCTGCTATCTGAGTGAGAAGACAGTGGAATGAAACATTTAAAGTATTGAGAGAAAAAACCCACCAACCTAGAAATCTGCATTCTGCAAAAATATTCTTCGAAAGTGAAAGAGAAATAAAGACTTTCTTGAATGACCAAAATGGAGAGAGTTTGTTGCCAGTAGATCCGCTTTGAAGATTTGAGTAAGTTATTGAACCACTTTGGATCTCAGCTTTCCCTTCGATAAAATGAGCATAATACAGATCTTCCTTGACTTACGATGGGGTTACATCCCAATGAACCCACTTAAGTTGAAAATATCATGTCAAAAAGGCATTTAATACATCTAACCTACTGAGTATCATAACGTAGCCCAGCCTACCTTAGACATGTAGTGTAACTATTACATTAGCCTGGAGTTGGAAAAACTCATCTGACACAAAGCTTGTTCTTTAATAAAGTGTTGATGATCTCATGTCATTTATTGAAACTGTATTGGAAGTGAGGCAGAATGGTGTGTGGGTACAGCATGGTTGTAAGCGTACTGGTTATTTACTTTCATGAGTGGGTGGCTGCGTGGGAGCTGCTGCTCCCTGCTGCCACCCAGCATCATGAGAGAGGATCATATTGCACACTACTAGCCCAGGGAAAAGATGAAAATCCAAAATTAGAACTATAGTTTCTACTAAATGGTATTGCTTTTGCACCCTCCTAAAGTCAAAAAATCATGGGTTGCACCATCATAAATTAGGGACCATCTATAATGAGGACAACAGTCCTTAATTCCATGGCATGTTTTGTGTACTGATTTAGGTACTGGCTAAAAAACACTTAGCACTGGGCCACCTGTGTGGCTCAGTCAGTTAAGTGTCTGCCTTCGACTCAGGTCATGATCTCCAGGTCCTGGGATCGAGCCCTGCATTGAGCCTGCATCTGACTCCCTGCCGAGCAGGGAGTCTGCTTCTCTCTCTCCCTCTGCCCCTCCCCACCACTCGTTCTCTCTCTCTCTCAAATAAATAAATAAATAAATAAATAAATAAATAAAATCTTTTAAAAAGTTAAAAATTAAAAACAATTAGTACAGTGCCAGACACAAAAGTGTTGCTTAAGAAGGGATACCTGTGGGGCGAGTAGGTGGTTCAGTTGGTTAAGCAGCTGGCTCTTGATTTTTGACTCAGGTCATGATCTCAGGGTTGTGGGATCAAACTGTGCATTGGGCTCCACAATGTGTGTGGAGCCTGCTTAAGATTCTCTCTCTCTTAAAAATGGGGGGGGGGGATACCTGTAAGGATTATTAGCTAGCTCTCTTCCCAGGACTCAATTTTGGATCTCGCTAAGTGACAATAAGGGGAAGACTTCTCCATAGGGCTGGGACCACTGCTGGATTCCCTATTTCTTCCTGTGGTCCTTTGGGTCTCAGCTTCTATTCACCAATGGCCACACCAAGAGAGAGCTATTTGTAGCTAAACTCTGGAAGGAGCTGAGATGCCCTTCAACAGACGAATGGATAAAGAAGATGTGGTCCATATATAAAATTGAATATTACTCAGCCATCAGAAAGAATGATTACCCAACATTTGCAGCAACATGGACGGGTCTGGAGGAGATTATGCTAAGTGAAATAAGTCAAGCAGAGAAAGACAATTATCATATGGTTTCACTCATTTGTGGAACATAAGGAATAGCAGGGAGATCAGTAGGAGAAGGAAGGGAAGAATGAAGGGGGGGTAAACAGAAGGGGGAATGAACCACCAGAGACTATGGACTCTGGGAAACAAACTGAGGGTTTAAGAGGGGAGGGGTGTGGGGGATTGGGCTAGGCCGGTGATGGGTATTAAGGAGGGCACGTATTGCATGGAGCACTGGGTGTTATACGCAAACAATGAATCATGGAACACTACACCAAAAACTAATGATGTACTGTATGGTGAATAACATAACATAATAAAAAGTTAAAAAAAGAGAGAGAGAGCTATTCCTTTCATCTCTTTCCTTTCCCTTTCCTTTCCTTGATGACCTTCCTTCCCATTATCCTGAGAAAACAGAAGCCACCAGAAAAGCACACCCACATGCTTCCACCTACACATCTACCCATATTTGTACCAGTGTGTTCTGCCTTGTCTCCTGTGACCATGGACAGGTTGTCCGTCCTGCTCTCCAAGGTCACTCCCTCCTCCAGGTCCCACGCCCTCCCGCCCACTCCAGGAAATGACCATTCTCTCCCCCATGCCATCTGTGTTTTCCTCTCTACTTCCTCATTCTCACCAGCTGTCATTCCAACATGCTCTCTGATCTTAAAAAAAAATCTCTTGACCACACAGCCTTCCCCCCTCCCCCCAACCCAGGTATTTCCCTCCTTCTTCAGAACTCCCAAATGGTCTATACTGTCTGCTGCCTCCAAATCCTCTTTCCCCATTTTCTGTTGAAATTCTCCAATAAGGACGTTGTTCCCACAACATAGAAACCAGGGACCTACAAATTGTTAAATCCATGGTCAACTATCCATTTTCATCTTACTTCCCCCATGAGCAACATTTGATACAGATGAACAAGTCCTTCCCCTCAAAACTTTCTTAGAACATCACCCTCTCCTGACTGTCCCTTTGTTTCACCAGCTGCTCATTGTCACATTCCTGGCTGGTTCCTACTCCTCTCCTTGACCTCCGACTGTGGAGTGCCTCAGGACTCATCCCCCAGCTCTCTTCTATCCTGTGTCGACATTTACTCCCATGGAGAACTCATTCAGTCTCACGGCTGGAAAATATCAAAGCTGTCTACGCACACACGGACAGCTGCTGCACTTCTAACTACCTTCTGCATTGCCTTCTGTGTTCCTACCTGTCCTTCAAACATCCCAGTGAGACCCTACCTGACCACCCTGATTTAAAGCTGCCCCCACCCCACTAGGCCACTCCCTATTCCCCTCCCCTACTTTCATTTCCCTCATATTTTTTACCTTCTAATATACAGTATAACTTATTTACTGAGTTTATTTTGTGCTTCCCAACCTTGGAATGTAAGCTTCATGAGAGCAGGGATTTTGTCTCTTCTGTAGTACTGTGTTCTCAGTACTTAGAATAATTCCAGGTGCACAGTAGGTGCTCAATAAATACTTGTCAAAGTGGATGTCGCTACAGGAGTGATCCTAATATTAAGGGGCAGGAAATCATAACTGGAAACACCCATTTTCACACAAATTGGCGGTCTTGATTTCTAACCACCCATCTGTTTATTCTCACCTCGAAAACAGGTCTCAATCCTCACAGACGCCTGGGTCTGCCAGTTTCCAAAGCACCTTCACGGTGTTGCCTCCAGAATCCTGTGAGCCAGGTATCTGAGCCCCACGGGGGTTGAGGGGATACCAAAGACAGAATGCATCCCCCCAAATGTCCACATCCTAACCCCCAGAACATGAGAATATATTACAACACGTGGCAAAAGGGACTTTGCAGATGTAATGAAGGTTACAAATCTTAAGACAGGGAGGTGAGCCTGGATTACCCAGGTGGACCCAATCTAATCACATGGGCACTTAAAAGCAGAGAACTTTCTCTGGCTGTAAGGAGGAGAGATGTGGCTGAAAGGTCAAAGAGAGTCCAAATGCCATTGCTGGCTCACTCATCCCCCACCCCAGCTTTACTCAGAAGGATACAGGATATTATCAGAAGGATATCACCTAAATCAGTGCTAGAAAGAAAAGAATATAGGCTATTAATAAATTAATCTTTTCTGGAAATGCCTAGAACATACATGAGTTGATAGCTCAACACTTAGCATTCATACTTCCAAGCCACTCTAGGCTTTCCCCATCCCACGTGTATTGAGAAGACTGTAATTGACATGTAGCATTGTGTAAGCTTAAGGTGTACAGTATATTGATTTGATACACACTTATGTATTACAAAATGATTACCAGTGTAGAGTTAATTAACACCTCTGTCACATCACGTAATTACCATTTCTTCTTTGTGGTAAGAACATGTGGGATCTACTCTTAGCAACTTTCAAGTATATGATACAGTATTGTTGACTAAAATCACTATTGTGTGCATGAGATCCCCAGAACCTACTCATCCATCTTCTTCTTTTTTTTTTTTTTTTTTTTAAGATTTTACCTATTTATTTGACAGACAGACAGCCAGTGAGAGAGAGAACACAAGCAGGGGGAGTGGGAGAGGTAGAAGCAGGCTCTCAGCAGATGAGCCTGATGCGGGGCTCGATCCCAGAACGCCAGGATCACGCCCTGAGCCGAAGGCAGACGCTTAACGACAGCGCCACCCATGTGCCCCCTACTCATCCGTCTTCTAACTAGAAGTTTGGACCATTTAACCAACATCTCCCCATTTCTCCCACTCCTGGCCTCTGGTAACAACTCCTCTACTCTGTTTCATCAGTTCAACTTTCCAAAATTCCACGTGTAAGTGAGACCACAACAGTATTTGCTTTCTCTGTCTGGCTTATGATAATATAGGTATGCATGTATAATAATATACATACAGTCCCATCTTTGTCCATTCATGCATTGATGGACACTTAGGTTGTTTCTGTGGCTTAGCTCTTGTGAATGATGCTGCACTGAACCCAGGGGCGCATATATCATGAGCCAGGGAAAGTAGGTGGCCTCGAGAAGTGATGACAACCTCTGTCTGAGAGCCAGCAGGGACACTGGGACCTCAGTCCTACTGCTGCAAGGAACTTAATCTGCCAGTGACCTGAAAGAGCCTGAACGCAGATTCTCCCCCAGGACCCCAGATCAGAGCCCAGCCTGGCCAACACCTTGATTCTGGCACTGTGAGCCCATGAACAGAGGATCCACCTGTGCCCACTTGGGCTTCTGCCTAAACTGCGAGATGACAAATGGGTGTTATTTTAAGCCGTTAAGGTTGTGATAATTTGTTACGACAGCAATGGAAAACTAATATACTGGGTAGCTATTCATCACTGACTGATCAGGGACCCTGAAATATTTGTGACAGGAGAGCTTTCCTCCACCTAAGAATCAGGCCCACTTTGAGAGATCTGGCCTCTTGGCTTCCCAAGGTGTCAAACTGATGCTTTGAACTATTATTAAAACACCACCTTCTTTTGATTCCCCTGGTGTCAGAAATTTAAATGAACCAAAATAATGGAGGTTGTCCTATATCTTTTTTCAGGTTGTGGGGGAAACATTTTAGAGACTTTCCCTCCATGGGCTGGACTGGGTTTAACTAATGGTCTGATTTTCTGTTAAGCTTCAGGGAAAGTGAGAAATGGCTGCTTTCATAGAATTAGTAAATGCCACCAAAACGAAAGGTCAAGCCACGCTGACATTAAATACAGTATTTCCAGTGGGACAATGTGGTGCTTGAAAGAGCGGATCCCACAAGCCCCTACCATGCCTATCTTTCTGAGCTTGTTTTGAGTGCTAATGGAATCCAGTTAAACTCTTTGTCAGTCCCCGGCCTTTCCCACCTGTGACCTATATTAGCCACAATAAGTCTGTTTTCACAGACAAAGCCCCCCTTGGGGACCAACGTGGAGAAAGGCAGTGTGGCGGGTTCCATGCTGCAGATGGTACATTCGCTCATGCTGGCTTCTCGGGGGCCCCCAGCCCAGCCAGCTTGCAGCATCACCGCGAGCTGGACCTTGTTTATCCTCTCATGTGGCTTTGGGGGACAGAGAAACAAAGGAGGATGGACACAGGGCGGATTGCAGCTGAGCTGAGTTTGCATAGGAAACTGAAGCTTGGCATAAGGGCCTGGTAACCTGGGAGCTTGAAGAAGCAGAGGAAGGCAGGCATGTAGGGGCACAATGCACAGACTTGCGAACCGGGCTGCTGTAGGTGTGAATCCCAGCTCTACCATTTATTAGCTGTGTATCCTTAGGTACGCTTTTGACGTTTCTGAGCCTCAGTTTCCTCATCTGTATAATGGGGGTGATATTAGATTAAAAATAAGATAAATGCAGCAACGTACCCCACCCTGCTTTATTTTTATCCATGGCACTGACCACCATTTGACATCTTACATGTTTATTGTTTAACGTCTTCTCTCCATCCACCAGAACGTAGCCCCACGAGGGCAGGGACGCTGCTTGCTCCCTGCTGTATCCATGGTGCTGAGACACAACGAGAGGCAGGAGAGCCTCGTGGTTAGGAGCAAAAGCTCCAGACCCAGAGTGCTGGGTTCTGATACGGACCTGCAAAGCACTAGCTGTGTGAACCTGGGAAAACCACTGAACTCCTCAGTGCCTCAGTGTTCTCATATGTAAAATGGGGATAATAATAGAACCTCCCTCAAAGGGTTATTCCAAGGCTTAAGGAGCTAATTCCTGAAAAGTATTTAGGAGAGTGCCATGCACTAAGTACTCGATAAATGTTAGCTAACAATAATAACAATGATTAACAATAATAATAATACCTGGCATATTGTATGCAATGCTTCAGGACTGGCTGAATGAATGGTAAATATTTACAAAGCTCTTGGAACTATGCCTAGCACATAGTAGGCCCTCAATAAACAAGAACTCTACACGGTGGTGTGCAGGTATATGTCTGATAACCGGTTCTGAGGGCAGGAGGAAGACATGAGGCGTTTGCTGGTGTGAGCTACCAGCGTGACACCACTGAGCGGTTGGGGAGACATGCCCAGTGGTGCCCCATTATAGTCTATTTCTACCATATAGATGAGGACACAGATAATAGTAAAATAATTAGGAAATGATGAATTTTACATATTTATCACCTTTGCTTTAATATAATTTAATTATAAGTTTGTATGATGTAATTTTCCTAATTGCTGAGTTCATTTAATTTTCAGTGACAGGTTGTCCAATTTCCTGAAGATTGAACAGTTGGCTCCTCGGAGCCAGTACAAGGTAACTCCGGCACACAGCTGGCTGGGTGCATGCTACTCTTCCGACCACCAATAGATGCCCTTTCCACGCCTCTGAACAAATAAAGAATAGCATAAACGTGTGTGCACCCTCTGGGGCAGACCTCTCTCCAGGCAAAGCATGGAGTCAGATCCCCGAGAGGAAATAAACTGATCCAACTTGGAAACACTTGGCCAAAACAGGTGAAACGGCTCAAGTCCTAGGCCATTCCCATCGAAGGGACAGCCTAGACTCCCTGACCTGTACTAGAATTTCATTGTCTCCAATACTGCTGGAGATAAATGAGTCATGAGCCTAACCTTGGGTATCTCTGGATCACAGGGTCATTTAGGAGACGAGACTTCAGGGGTTTGTCTGGAGGCATGAGTAGAGAGGATGATTGAGAGCGTCTCCAATGTTGGTAATCATTGTCAGAGCTTGATATGAGCCCTGGTCAGCTTCCTCTACCATCCACTCTATATTCAGGAAAAGAAAAATCTGAGATCCAGAGAAAACTCAGTCTAGCCTGGTAATCTGTTTTTTGTTCCACAGATGACAATCCCAAAGTAAGTTCCTCAATTCCCTGGGCCATTTCTTGGAGCGGCGGCATTGTGGTCCTGCACGTGTGCTGTTAGTAGGGGGACCCACCATCCTGATTCTCTGGGACTTTCCCAGTTTCAGCACTGCAAGTCCAGAGCCCAGGAAACCCCTAGTCCTGAGCAAACTGGGCCAGTTGCTCACCCTAAATCTTGGCCCCCTAGGCCCAGATTCCTGTAGCTTTCAGTCTGCCAGAAGCGCCTTAGACAATGATTCCAGGGGGTCCTTCAGATGAAGGCTGTGGGGTAGACTCCCTGCATAGACCCGAGAGCCCAAGAATTAAAAGTGAAAGCCTCTGAGTTTGGGCTGCTAGAACAGCATATCACGGACTGGACGGCTTAAACAATAAACATTTATTTCTCATAATTCTGGAAGCTGGAAGTTCAAGAACAAGTCTCCCGTGTCTAGTGAGAACCTGCTTCCTGATTTGCAGATGGCCATCTTCTTGTGGTGTCCTCACGTGGCAGAGAATAGGGAGAGACAAAGCAAGTTCTCTCATGTTTCTTCTTATAGGGACACTAACTCATTCATGAGGGCTCTACCCTCGTGGCCTTATTACCTCCCAAATGTACCACCTCTTACTTCCATCACCTTGTGGGCTTAGAATCTCAACATAGGAATTTGATGGGCACATACACATTTAGTTCATGACAGAGACATCGCTGCAAATCCTTCTCATGGCCAGCGGAAGCCCTGAAGTGGCCCACAAAAGTTGACAGTGGGACCATGGAATAGAAAAGGACATTTCCAGTGGGACAGAAGCACAGCCTTGCTGTGCCCTCTCTGCCTTTTCTTCCACGTGGCTCAGTCCTGAGAGAGGCAATCTGGCATGTTCGGAGCAGAGGAGAAATGCCTCCAGGGGCTCTCTGCACCTGGACCACGTAGAGATTGACAGAGACTGAAGACAACATTCACCTGAATCAGGAAGAGGAACCAGTAGGGTTTGAGATAATTTTCTAACCCCCACCAGAGAGCAGACAAAGCAAGTGGCCTTCCATGGGAACAGAGGCAAACCCCAAGCACTGGCCTCCAGAGCAGCTGTTTTCTGAAACAACTCCACCATCACTGCAGGCCTCATCTTCATTCTCTACAGCCCGCAGGCCCCCGTGATTCTCCCTCGCTTCTCCTCCTTAGGCTCCTTCAAGAGCCACAGAAACTCCCTCCCCTGCTCCTGGCTTATCAATATCTACTTACTCAACCAACCCCTCAGAGGCAAATTCCTCCAAAAAACTTTTGGTATAAGAATTTGTCACTATGGTTTTCATTTCTAAAAAACCTGTTTGGTTCCTTTTTAAACCCATCTATTCTTTTTCATTCTGACCACTTCCTGTCTCATGGTTCCTATTTCTCCTGCCGGCCTAGTGCGGTATGTAATCCTGGTATGGCGCAGGGGACGGCCACCTGCCAAGTAATTGATCTGGAATTGATCATCAACCAACACAACTGGTTTTCGAAAGGAACAAAAGCAGAAACATAGACAAAACATTAATTCTGAAGCTCAAGGGAAACAGAAATGTATTTCTCTTTCATGCAGTCATCCAGGTTAGTGGGTGGTTCAGATCCTTACATGCAGTCATGGAAGAACCAAGATTCCTTCTATCCTACTTTCAATCGTTCCTAGGGCATTGTCCACGTGGGCGTGGTTGAAGCCGTGGCACCACATCAGAGTTGCAGCCATGTGAAACGGAAGGCGGAATAGAGGAGAAATCCCTACTGTTGTCAGGTGCCAGCCGGGACGTGGCACCCAATGCTGCTCGCATTCCACTGGAGGGAACTGAGCAAGCCACATGGCCACACCTAACTACGCGAGAGGCTGGGAAACGTAGGGTAGTGAGGCCGCCATATGCTGGGCTCTAAGTGCATCACTCTGGAGGAAGGTGGCCATGGGTTTGACCGGACAGCTTCAGTCTCTGTCGTAGTGGATCGGGGTAAGTACAGCAGTGGGTCCACTGTTTCAAATCTGGCTCCACCATTTCCTAACTGCTTGGCCCCAGCCAACCAATACGTGCCTCAGTTTCCTCTTCTCTACAAGGTACACATTTTAGTCTCTGATTCAGTGGACGGGGGAAAAGTGCTTACAACAGTGCTTGGCATAGAAAAAGTACTAAGAATTGTCATAATCTGAAAGATTAATATTTTATAGTCTTTTCAACATCATTTGATTTGCTCTATTTTTTAGGGTATTAATTTTATAATTTCCTGCCTTGAGCACTTTTTCCTCATGTAACTTGTTTCCTGGTGTGGGCCTGTGATTTTTTTTTTTTTAATCTTACCAGCAGCAGAGATCATTTCTTTAGGACCCTCATATGCCCAGGAGTGTGGATTCATCCCTAGAGAGGTTTTTATTGGCTGGATCAGTTATTATTTCCATTTCTCCAATTGGCAAACTGGCACTCTGCTCTATCCAGGTGATTCTGACTGAATATTCAAGCATGATTCATACTTAGAATTGTGATTTCTCTAAGGTGATGTTATTTCTGCATAGGGTCTCAGACAGATGGCAAGCTCCCCAGACCATCAGAGTTTTTGAGTGTTTCCTTCAAGGAAGGGACGGCCTTTGAGGTTCTTAGTTAGATGTGGGGGGGGGGGACTCCCCTTCAACTCCCCACCTTGCACAGGCCTGTGGCCTCATTTCCTGTTTCCAGGTGGGCAATAAAATCCCCACCTGCTCCTGAAGGCTTTTATCTGGGTCCTCTCCCCTCTGCTGTCCCCACTCTGCCCTCTGCCCTACCCCCCTGCCCTCCCCACTCTATTCTCCCCACTTTGTTCTCCTTCCTCTCCCCTCCCCCCTCTCCTCTCCTCTCTCTGCCCAGCCCTGACTATTCTAACATTGGCTCCCATCTACCGCTCAAGTTTTCTGGCCCTCTTTTTTTCTGGCACCTAGGAATTTTCTTCTCTTTCTTTAAGATATAGCTTTTTAAAATACATAGCTCAGTTACATATTTAAATAAAAATTTTTAAATGTTTTACTGAGCATTTCTGTGTGCTAAAAGTGGGAGGGGTCTTCTACATCTGCTCTGTCTGCCACATTCTTCGCCAGTTTGTTCTATGCCATGAAACCGAGAAAGAACTGCTTTTGGGGAGAGCACTGTGTGTGTTTGAAAGAACGAGGATAATAAACTGCTGCGTGGGGTGAGACAAGTGAGAAGAAAGGTAATCCTGTCCACCCGCTACCCACTGGTGCTCCTGCACCGTGATTCCAAAGTCTGGGCCCTCCCTGCCCTCCAGGAAGATAAACAGCCTCCCTCTTCCACATCTGGGTTCAGCCTGATAGGTCAACCAGCCCCACTGCAGACAGAAAAGGGTTTAATGAACTTTTGTGTGTGTGGAAGGCCCTAAAATCACAGGAATTGGGACCAGAAGAGAAACGAAGAAAGCGAGGCAAGGGGCCTCAGTGCTGAACTGAACAGAGTTGGACTGTGGCCCAAAAGTGCCAAAGGAGTGACCAGAGAGGCATGGGATGGCCCACCCAGCTCTGGGGCCTTGCACAACCTCAGGACAGGCTCCTCGCCCTGCCTGGACTTTGAGGCCTTGCTCCCTGGCCTCAGCACCCACACCTGCGCTCCATCCCACAGCACCCCACAACTGGTGTGCTCTAGGAGTCCCCGACCTTCAGGGCACAGGCTGGAAAGGGACGAGGGGATACCCTCCCATACTTCGGTAATAATAACCATTACAACTCATATAGCAAAACACAGTGTTGAAACAAGTATCTTACAACAATCCTGTGGGATAAGTGTTCTTAGTTTTATTTTGCTAACTGCCTCAAATTTAACACAGCTCCACTGGGAAAAAAGTAGAGGGTGAAAAACAAATTTATATTTTTATAAAGAACAAATTTGTATTTTTATAAGGCTGTATTTTCTCCTTGTATCCCTCCTTACTATGTATAATTTTACCTGATTAAACATATTAAAATCCCAGGCCAAACTTCTGCATTTGGATTACTTCACAAACTTCAGAGTAAATCTTTTTTAAAAATTAATAAGAACAGCTACTTGACTTATATTCACCTAAACAGAAAGAGGACTCACCCAAGCTGTTTCTTCAGAACAGGACTCTCTTAAAGGCCACTTTGCACTCTTGGGTAAAAGACAGCAAAATGGGGGCGCCTGGGGGGCTCAGTCGTTAATCATCTGCCTTCGGCTCATGATCCCAGAGTTCTGGGATCGAGCCCTGCATCAGGCTCCCTGCTCAGCGGGAAGCCTGCTTCTTCCTCTCCCACTCCCCCTGCTTGTGCTCCCTCTCTCGCTGCCTCTCTCTCTGTCAAATAAATACATAAAATCTTAAAAAAAATATTAAAGACAGCAAATCATCAGTAGCCTTAGAATAGCCCTTTTGTCTGTTTCAAGCCAAGAGGGTTCCAAAATTTTGACTTGCAGTCTCAAAGCACCTCACTATACGCTCAAGAGTTTTAAAAAGTACAAAACTCTGGGCAGTGATGTAATCCACTTATTTTATTATCATTTTCATTTTACAATTGGAGAAACTGAAATTCAAAAGGGCCCATTTCATTATTGAGCATTGGCAAGCCTACATTTTACAAATGGGCAAATAAGGCTCAGGGAGATGAAATGACTCACGGAGGTCACACAGAAAGTGAGTGGGAGAGTCAGACCTTTGGATCAATCACTAAGAGCTAATTCCATAGTGGGTCAGAGGATGACTGCGAGGACCCTGTGTGTTTGATGGGCCCATTTTCTCTTGAACCGAGCCCATCATTGTGAAATTTCAAGTATTAGTCAATGCACACACGCAAATAAAGGCTTGGGGCAGCCAGTTGTAGGAACAGAGAAGCATTCTCTGCTATAAGGTTGCAAACCACACCCCAAGCCACCAATCCAAAAAGCTCATGCTGTACTCCTCCCCCATGCTCCAGACCCTGAGTTTGTGGCTTTGGCTTATGGCCCTGGTTCATGACTGAGGGACCCTAAATCTGGCAGGTGTGTTACCTTGACCAGGTCAAAGTGACCTGGGACACAACATGGCTCACTTCCCAGCACCTCCAAGGAAACAACCAGTCCCTGGTCCAATACGTACTGAGTTCTGTTTATGCACCATCCCTGTGCTAGACTTGGGGGCGGCGGGGGGGGGGGGAATCATCAGTCAGAGAGGAAGGCAGGAAAAAGACAGAAAGATGAAAGAAGGGAACAGAACACTGTATCTTTGTTTGAAAAAAACAAAACATAACTTGCTGTTCAGTTGGGGAGAGAAGATAGCTCCACAGGGACATTTAACAAGACAAAATGCAGAAGGAAAGTCCCAGAAGAATGTACATAATGGGTGAAGGTTGTCAAGGTAGTTCAAAGGATGACAAATGGCAACAGGGAAAAGTGTGTCAGAAAATCTAGTTATGAGATCAGCCAAGATTTGTTATAATCTTGCTACAAGAGACATAACCTCCAGTAGACCAACCCAAAGATTCCCTCTTGGAAGATAAACTATAGAGGAGGAGAGAATGGATAGATAATCATCGTTAGACTAGATGCAAGAAGAATGTTCAGTTGAAGGTCACTAGACATTTAACTGACAGTCAGATGGGTGGGCAGGTGAGTGGGTGGTTAGCTTTCTCAGAGCAAGTCTCTATCCCGTTACACTTTCCAGAAAATAGGTTAAGCATTTTTATCGGAAATGCTAATGTCTTCCCACAACTAGATTCTGGAATTCATCTCACCAAAAATTCTGTCCTAGTCTACATTCAAGACAATTTTTCCTTTACCCCATCACCTCTGTGTCTTTCATGACCCGGTCTGCCCCTACAAGACCACAAAACTCAATTCATACTGTGAGGATGTGTTGTCAGAGGCCAGCTCAGGACTTGAACATTTACTCTCTGAAGGGGAAAGATGACCCCAGTTAGCTAATTCTCACGGGAGAAATGCAGAGGAGTGGACCCAGGTGTAGTCATGTCTAGAACTCGTACAGTTTGGAGGATACTCTTTAAGAAAAAATACAAAATTATGACTATATAACTGGGCACAAAAATGCATATTGATAAAGGATGAGAGAAGAAGTCACAACAATTCTTGAATGCTTGAAAATTCAGGTCCCATTCTCCACAAACCTCTTCTCAGAAATGGGTCCATAGTCATGCGTTCCAACAGCATCTCCACCTGACACCAGTATACTGAACTGTTAAGATTCATTTACTTCTGGGGCGCCTGGGTGGCTCGGTTGGTCAAGCCTCTGCCTTTGGCTCAGGTCATGATCCCAGGGTCCTGGGATCGAGCCCTACATCGGGCTCCCTGCTTAGCGGGGAGTCTGCTTCTCCCCCTCCCTCCGCTCCTCCCCCTGCTTGTGTGCTCTCTTTCGCTCACCCTCTCCAATAAAAGAAAATATTCATTTACTTCCTCCTGTGGGTTCACTCACACCCTGCTGGCACCCACACTTTTCTTACTCCGGGCAGTCAGCACCCTGCCACCCTGCCCTGGCTTTACGCACTGACCAAAAAATGACAAAGAAAACCAAGGATTCATCTGTGCGTGGATTCAACAAACAACCGTTGGCTACCTCGATGTGCCGGGCATGAGCTCAGATGGAAACACACTTTCTATGAACCGAACATAACATCTAAGGCTATTTTGAGCAAGTGGATCGTGTCACCTCATTTGTTTGACAGAATTTACTGAGAAGGGCCTGTACGCCAAGCCTGAGCCAAATAACCAACACATGAGGTCGACACAATCGTTACTCCCATTTTGTCGACGACAGAACTGTGGCTCAGAGAAATTAAATTAGGAGGTTCGGTGGATGGTGAGCCTCGGGGGTTAAACCGAAGTCCCTTCGGAATCAGAGGCCTTATCCGCACTCTAAGTGCTCAGCATCTAGGAGAGCTGTTTGTAACGCACACGCACACGCACATATAATAGATGACATGTATCTATTCTTCACAATTTATACAGCATTTTTACCTACACAGCATCAGCCATCTTTCCAGCAGCTCTGTGAATAAGGGAGAAAGTAGGGGAGACCCCTGGGCTCTGATCCTGTTTTCCAGCTGGTATCTGGGATAAATCACATCCAACAGTCACGTAAGGGGCTGGGCTTAGTCCTTTCCGCAACCCAAGAGCTCTGGCGTCCTTTTATCTATGACTGCCAACCCTAACCTTACATCCCTCCCCATAGCCCTTACTGATTGAGCTGTGAGAAAATCCAGAGTGCTCTGGCCAAATGCCCCCAGGCCTGAGGAGGCCACCAGAAGCTGGAATTTGTCCCTGCTCAGTAGTTGCCTGGTGGTGGCTTTCTGAGGCCTGTTTTTATAGACTGGAGAGCCCAAGGCACAGAAGGCTCAGGGTAGGGCATACAGGAGTCCAGCCAAAAGAAAGGCTTTACCCCACGACAGTTCTTCCTGCCTTTGCTTTCCCTTCCCAGTGGCTGAAAAGTACTTCTTGTGCCTGTGCTAACTGGAGCCCATTAGCATCCCTTGGCTGGACCACATACTGGGCTCTGCTCTTCAAGTAACTGGGGAGACAGGTGGCAAGGGGTTCTACAGGCAAAGGCCAACCTGCCCAGAATAAGCCTGA
Organism: Ursus maritimus; assembly: GCF_017311325.1. Lineage (NCBI taxonomy): Eukaryota > Metazoa > Chordata > Mammalia > Carnivora > Ursidae > Ursus > Ursus maritimus. The sequence continues at coordinate 48,815,819 of NW_024424452.1, read as the reverse complement.
GGGAGAGGGAGGGGGCCAGGGTTCCTGAACTGCATTTTAAGGAAAAGGAGAAACTAACTCCTAAAATAATTAATCTCTTTAAAAAGTTCTTTCTGTTCAACTTTATTCTTGCTTGAAGATTATATTTAACTTTCTCCTTTCTAAAAAAAAATATTTTCTGTTCAATTCATCTCCCTTCCTCAGTGCTTCAGGTTTCTAATCTGGGCTCATAAAGGACTTCAGGAGATGGGCAGTCCCCTAAGATTATGATCAGATTGTCAAAGAGAGTCACGATCTTGAATAATTATGCGTGGTGGCAGCCCTTGGCCCCAGCTGTGTTGAGCCAAGAGCAAAGAGTCTTAAAAGCCTGTGGTTGAGCGATACAGGCAGGTACATCGAGAGCCTTTCTTCTGAGATCATAAGCAACTATTTCAATTAGATGTCCTCTTATAAAAATGGACTCATATGCTGGTGAGGTCAAAAGAGGCAAGACTTGTTTAAAATCCTTGAGATAATTAAATTGGGAAGAGGAATATCAGTAAATTAATTAGTTGTAAATTTCCTATGCACAAAGCTCCAGGTCCGCGGTTAGTCTAGCCACTTGTCATTGGGAGTGATTTAGCTACAGCAACTCTGAGCAATCACCCCACCCTCCTCTCGGATGCGTGGTTGCCAGCATAGCCCCCATTCAACCAACTTTGGAACCACAGGACCCTGAAGTTCTGTTCTGAGTTCTGTTCACTCTCTGGAGGTTGCAGACAGCTCCTGGCCAGTTTCCAAGGGTCTGCCCCCTACAATGCATGGGCACATTTCTGCGAGTAACTTCTCCTAAAATAATATATAATTCTAACACTCAGGAAACTTCACCAGTCCCTCTTATTACAGAATGGAAAACAGATTCTTTGCCCTTTCCCCCCAATTCCTCACAGTTTTCAATCCAAAGTTCTTCTTCCCTGTTGTTCCCTCATGAACTTTTCTCCAGTCAACCTGCCCCACTCACTGTCCCTCAAACCCACCACACACATCCCATGTCCACACCTTTTGGCCATCTCCCTCCCTGAAGTGACTTGCCTCTTCTTCTGAAACTCTGGTTCCCTCCTCTGTGGGTCTCACTTGGAGCCCTCCCAGTTTCCATGGCTCTTCTGTCTGACATCTTGACCACACCCTGCTCATCTCTTATGTTCCTGAATCGTGTTCTAGGTCCATTTGCCTTGTGATGTCTTCCCTCCTTTGGATGCAATTAGATTCCTTGAGGATGGGGGTTTGTGTGCAGCCATTTTGAAATCCCTGCCATATTGGATGCAGTGTTTCGATCACAATAGGAACTCACTATTTATTGAGAACTCAGCACAGGCTTCCTCAGATCTGCCTGGATTAAAATCCTCAGTCCACTGTTTAATGACCATGTGACCATGAGTTATTTGGCTCTTTAAAGCTTCTGTGTCTTCACTCGTAAATGGAAGTCGTGGTAGTACCCACAGCAAAGCAGCGTAGTGAGGACTGTGTGAGATAAAGCACGCACAGTGCTCAGGATAGTCTGATCCCCAGTGCTCAATGCAGGTGAGCTTCTGTTATCCTCAACACCACCACCGGTGCTGTTACTGGAATCTAAAAATGTGAAAATTCAGGTACACCTGAGAAGAGTCTTGGGCCATCCCTTAAGTGAAGACAGCCCCTTAGAACCAACACAGTGGTGAGGCAGCCCTCTCCAGCACACATGTAAGAGGGACGAACTGTCAACCCTGCAGATGTGTGCGTGGAAATTTCAGATAAAATGACAACTGGATAAACCAGCACTAGATTACTAAGGCTGCCTCAAACCAGTGATCTGCAACCAGCAAGTTGTCACTTTCCAGGAGCCAAGTGCGACTGCTCCGTGCTCTCCAATATCTTCGGAGCATTCCATGGACACTGGCATGACGTGTCTTTTCTGTGTCCCTTCCAACACTTTCAGTTCTCAACCTCAGTCCCCACACAACCTGTGTCCACCTCATCTTCCTGGAACCACTGTCCCTGTCAGTGAGTCTGAGACTTTGAGAAAATAGGGATGCCTGGGTGGCTCAGTCAGTCGAGCATCCAACTCTTGGTTTTGGCTCAGGTCATCATCTTGGAGTCGTCAGATGGAGCCCTGCATTGGACTCCATGCCTAGCTGGGAGTCTGCTTGAAATTCTCTCTCCCTCTCCTTCTGCCCCTCCCACTCATTCTCTCTCTCTCTCTAAAATAAATAAATAAGCTTTAAAAAAAAAGAAGAAGACTTTGAGAAAATAAAGGTATCTTCTCATTAGAAAGACTCGGGGACTCTGTGTTAAAGTCAGAGCGCAGAGCTGCACGCGTTAGTACAGGTAGGACTAACGGTTGGTGTCCCGGGAAGCGGTTAGTGTTTTTCTGTTCCCTCATGTTTCTCTTAGCTCCTGTCCTGCAGTTGTAGACAACAAGAATAGCATATCTAACTGCAATGAAACGTCATTGTGGAACCCTCTAGTCATTTTCCCTCCTTGTCCTGCAACCACCACTACTCCCACAGAGTGAAGGAGGTGTGGGTCTTGCACCACCTTTAAAACAACAACAACAAAAGATTTATTTACTTATTTGAGAGAGAGAGGGTGAGCCGGGGTAAGGGAGGGAGAGGGAGAGAGAGAATCCTCAAGCAGACTCCCTGCCCAGCACAGAGCCCAAGGCAGGGCTCGATCCCAGGACCCTGAGATCATGACCTGAGCTGAAATCAAATCAGCCGCTCAACTGACTTAGCCACCCAGGTGCCCCCCTGAACTACATTTTAATCACATCATTTCATCAATGTACTGTTTTCCACACCAGGACACGACCTTGCCAAGATGGGCATCATGTTTGTTAATAAATTAAACCGGCATGTGTCTGGCTCTGTCCTAAGTACTGGGAGTCAAACGATAAATAAGACATGTTTTCTGAGCCTCATCTGGCCCATCTTCCAAGCACAGAGTGGCAGAGAGCTTTTCTGAAACACACACCAGCTTTTGTCACTGCCCTGCCCCCAGCCTCTCCCCACTCAGCCAGAGCATCTCTTCGACTCCATCTCCAGGTTACCAGAAACAGACAAGCAGAGTGGGAAAGGGCCAGGATGTGTGGTTTAGAATGTTGGCTCACCAGGGTTCCAGCTCCAGGAGAACATCTATAAACGCAGCAATAGCTCACTGGTGTATGCAGAAGTCACATGAAGAGAGCCGTCACTGCCCAAGCTTGGTTCTCTGCAGAGAGGCAAAGTGTCGCTCTGGGGCCACGTGAAATATGCTTTCACCCCAAATGCTTCATCAGAATGTGCTTGTTCTGACTCCAGTCTTCACACTGCCCCAGCCAGAGACTCTTTTCCCTGTCCCCAGGAGCATCTTTCTAAAGGTGATCACTCCTTCTCCCAGGATTGCACAGCCCTGAAAGTGTTTTGGTTTGCTAGAAGCCTTGGAAAGACACTCCATAATCTTCTGTATTCCCCTGGCATGTTCTGCCTCCTCTTCACCAAACGTGGTTCTTTCATTTCTCCTGAAATCAGGCCCCAAGGTCACTCCCTCCGGGAAGCCCTCCCAAATTTACCCCCCTTCCTGCCACCTCTAATCATGTGTTTGCTCTCCTCTTCCATCAGTCCTGTGGTTTTGTGTTCAGTTTGGATTGTGTCATTCTCCACCTGTTGATATGTTGTTAAGACTACAAATTGTTTATCCTTTATCCAAACCTGTGGAGTAAAATGTGTTTCGGAATTCAGAACTTTTCAGATCTTAGAAAGGTAATAGAGGTTCTAAGGGTAGTGCCCACAACCAAACACGTTAATATTTGTTCAATGAAACATGAATAGTCACATGCAGTGGGATACATTAAGATTACAGTCAGCTTCTTATCAATCAGTTCAGGTGAGGTTTTCTACATGTGTGTTCGGTATTTCCAAAGAGTGGATCTGGGCTGCTCATAAGAGCCACCACTCTGAACCTCTGTGCCAGGAGCTCTGCTCTTGTATTATCTCCTTCAACCCCACAGCAGCGTCACAGGAAGGAGGTGTTATTTTCCAGAGAGAGGAGGACAGCAGAGCTCCCAGAGGGTAATTTGCCCAAGGTCCGACCTCTAGAAGACAGAGGACCCAGCGTTCAAACCCAAGCCTGCCTCCCCGTAAGCTTGATGCTTAATGGCCAGACAGTTTTCATACCAAATGTGCTTCCTCTCACATCTCCAATTACAGTGTTCCATATGCAAGATGGGATATATAAATGCTTGCCAACGATGAAAACAAACAGAAGAGCATTTAATTTTTTTATTTGTAATTCACAAATTATGCTTGCCTTCTTCCAAAAGACTGCACAGCACTTTAAACGTCAGTCAGCTCTGGAAGATCGAGCGTGAAGCCTCTGGAAGCCCAGATGCGACCAGGATAGATGAAGGCACCAACAAATAATGTCAGCTGATGGGTCACAAGGAGGCAGCGCACAGGCCACACTGATGGCCATGTGTGTTCAGCTCACATGGCACCAATGGTCAACATTTAGAGCTCAGGGGACTTCAACTAGAAGTCAAAATAACTTTCCTTTATAAATGTGAAACACATTATTTTGATCGTTCATAATTCTTTCTCTTGAGAAAATCAGATATTCCTACAATATGGTGTTTTCACTCCTTCATAGCAATCATCAGCCGATGCTGGGTAGCAGCTTGAGCTGGGGTGAGCACTCCCCACTTAGCCGGAGTTCCTCCCCTCCTGCACACCGGGGTTCGGAGGGAATTTGAGTCTGGAAACACCACATCTGACAGAGCGGACCTGTGTCTGATCCCCTGCCCTGTTGGGCTCCCCGCAGGCCGGCAGTCTGCTGGCTGATGTGAACGGGGCAGATGGTTAGTGTCGCTCTTCTCTTACCAATCAAGGACTTGCGGCAGGGTGACACGTGATCATATTTTCAGCACCATCCCAGTCACCGACTTGCAGCGAGGACAGACAGACAGACAGACAGACAGAATGTGTGTGTGCCAGAAACAACAGAATGTGAGGGGGTAAGCACAGCCATCGTGCCGGGGACCCAGAATGAGGCAGAGGTGGCCCCTAGTGCCAGCTTCTAAAAGGGAAATTTCTTGTGGGCAGCACGAGCACTAGAACCTAGGTCACTTCTTGAACCCAGGCTCCATCCCCCTTGAAAAAAAGCTCAGAAAAGCCACAAGTGTTGCTTTGGGCCACGGTGCGCGTGAAGTTCTGTGATCAGAGGGCCTACGTGAAACAGTGTCACAGCAGGACAAGGCCCCAGCCACCTGCTGGCTCCCTGGGTTTTCCCAATTGCCAAGATGATCACCCAAAAGCCAAGTTTCCTGGCTGTATGACCTTTCTCAAGTTCAGCAAAGACACCTTATGGAAGGCCCAGCAGAGTTTACATTGGAATCAGTATGTGAAGAGAGGCAAGGTGTCCTTTTCTTCCACGTTGGGAAGCCAGACGTTTGCCAGCCGTGTTCTGAAGCCCACTATACAAGAAGCGTGTGCTTCCGGACCACCAATTCCTAGCACCGAGTCCCTCATGGGGGACCTCTTTGCTTCCAGAACTCTCAGGGAGACTCTTGGGAAGAAACAGAAAGGTAGCAGTAAAATCCAGGCAATCCATCATGCCAAAGCTTGTCAAGGGCACACGTGGGCAAAAAGACCTTGAACAGATTGGCCCACCTGCCATCTTGGAAGGAGGGACCACAGTGATGGCTCTAACCCTCACTACCAGCTCCACTCGCTGTCAGACACACTCAGAAATCTGGTGACTGGCTTCGGAGCAAACGTGCCTGCCTGTCAGTGTTGTAAACTGAATGGAGGCAATTATTTTGCTAGTCTTCTGAAAATTTCTAAATTTTCCAGATCAGCTCCATTTGCTGGGCCTGGGACAGAAAGCCCAGTGGGCTGCGTGCCCCAGCATCCCGGGAGATGAGGTGCGGGCCAAGTGCAGCTCTCCGGAAGCCAGAAATGTAAAGCAGACATGGTAACTGCATTGCTGTTTGGTTTGGACCCGAGAGGCAAACATCCAATTTGAGATCAAATAAATGGATCCTGGGCCTGAGTAAGCTTTTTAAATAGGATTCACTCTAGAGCAGTTTAAAAATTAGAAGGAAGTGCCAGCGAAATTCTGCCCATACTTCTTGGGCTAAAAAAGAGAGCCCCCCCCCCGGAAGGGGACCCATCCATACCAGATGCTGTATTATATTTACAGAAGTACTGCAACAGCCTTAGGGAATAAGGAAGGAGCTTATATAATTTTGACTCGAATGAAGATAAACAGAATTTAAACATATAGCACCGATGATTCCAAAATAAAGGCAGTTAACATTTTGTGAGTGCTTACTATGTGCTTGACACTGTTTCAAGTACATAACCATTACACAATATTACCCATTTACTATTTATAAAATCATCATCATCATCAAAATCATCATCATCATCATCATCCTCCCACCAAAGCTATGAGGTAGGTATTATTACTATCCCCAATTCACAGATGAGAAAACTGAGCCATAGCTAGTGTGTACTGGTGCCAAGATTCAAACCTAGCATGTCTGACTCAAAAGCCCATGTGCTTAACCTACCTAGAAAGTGTTCTTACAATATCTTACTCCAAAAACAATTCCAGGATCTAAGCATCTCCCCTACAATGTAGCATACACCAGCCTCGTCTGTTCCCAGCTAGTCCCAGTCTCCTCTTTGTAGAATTTCACATCGTTTGAAAACTAACATCTCAAAGCAAAAGGGACCCTCCTTCAGACCTTGGAGGTGAACTGTCATTGATCTGAGCCACGCAGCGTAACCTCCTTTCTCTTTGCTGGGGCTTGGTGGACAGGTGGTACAGATCTAGCTATAAGAACTGATGAAATTTTGCAGGAGATATCTGGAAAGGATTTTGCTCCGTGATAAACAGATACAGAGAGACAGTCCACCGCATTTTTCCTTTTTTGAATGTGTATAAAGCATGGCGCTTGGAGTCGAGAAGACCATTTTAATTTATCAGCCTATGGACAAAAAAGCCAGCATACTGAGGATGGCAGAAAGCAGCAAGATTTTTAAAAGCCTGGGTCTCCAATGACAGATTGAGCCAACACACCAAACTTGGACGCCTGTATCTCCAGACTTCGCATCTTGCTACATGGGATAATTATACATCTTTGTTGCTTAAGCCATTGTTAGGCATTATGTCACTTTCCATTCGAATGTATCCTGACTTACACTTGTATCCTTTGCCTATGCGTAGACATATGTCATGTCTATACATTTCCCACCTGCTTTATTCCACTTAATTTATTGCTACTTGACCAGATAAAACCAGGCAGTCAAGAAAGGAAAGGCAATGTATTTGAACAGCAGTTCATCAACACTATTCTGGGGAAAAAAAGTTCAAGACTGCTGTATTATCATTTACCATTCCCCTACCCTGAATCTTGCTCGATGCACTCACCAGGAGGCTATGACTCAGCAGTAAACAAAAAAATACATCCCCAGTTTCCTCATTAGTAAAATAAGCAATCTGAACCAGATGATCCCCAGGTAAATTTCAGCGCTGACATTTTATGCCTCATGCTCTATCTGTTAAGAAGGGTTATATTGTAATAATTTCTAGAGATGCCCTATTACTAATGACCACATCTTTAAACACTGAATAAAATAGTAACAATTTATCAATAGTCCTAAGTCCTTCCCCTCTGCAGGCCTCAGTTCTTTATCAGAAAAATGTGGGGGGAAAGAAAAAAAAAGAAAAATGTGGAAAATGAAATCGATGGTCTATAGGTCACTTTCCAGCTCAGACACTTTTGAATCTGGCCAGATTCTTAAATATGTGGTTTTACTCCTTCCAGACTTCTCTTCAGAGCTTACACAGCCAGGTACTCGGCAGTGTCTGAATCACACGTAAGACGTTTCTGGAGTCCGTACTTATGGGGAAAGCTAACTGACTCACTTCGACTGTGAGCACGTTAACCTGTATCCGCAGTGCCTAGCGATATACGCAGTGCAAGGTGCACACTCAGTAATGACTGGTCATCCAAAGATGGCTGCCATTTTTTTTAAACATCTACTATTTGACAGACATTTTAAAGAGGCTATCTCAAATCCTCACAACAATCCTGCTAGAGCAGTATTTTTACATCTATAACCTGAATAAAACTGGGCTGCCTGTAGGCCAGTCTCAGCATGGTGTGACCTCCAAAATAAACCCAAACCCAAACCCGACAACACTGCCAACGTATGTAGGTCTTTAGGGAGGTCTTAGAAGATAAGGCAAAAAGGCCAGTTCCATTGCCAACACACAGAAACTCCTCTTTACCTGTCCCTCTGCCTAAAATCCTCTCGAGTACCACAAGACCCACAATTGCGGTGTTCCCCAAATGCCCTCACAACACTCTTGCCTTCTCCTCGTTCCAGTTTGGGATCTATTCTGTCCTTCGGAGAGTTGCCTCCCCCCCTGCATAGGTTAAAAGTTTAATCTCTCCGAAGTCTTCCGTGTTCCCAACAGCCGTTGATTTGCCAAGAGGTCTGTGGGTACGGACTGGGGCAGCATTCGCTGCCGTCCTCAGAGGCAGAGCACTGGACAGCATCTGCTCCCAGAATTGCTCTCTTCCTGCCTAGGCTGTGAACCAGTGGCTGCCTCAGAACCACCCAAAGAACTCATCAAAAACGCAGTGTCTGATCCCCACACCAGTCCCTCTGATTCAGCATATCTTAGCGTGAGACCCAAGATCCCCATTTTTAATAAGCTTCCCAGGTGAATGTAAGGCGGAGCCAGGTTCTGAAGCCCTGCTCTCCACCACAAAGGCTTCCGAATTGAGCCACCGAGTAGCTCGCGCCCACAGGAACAGACACGTTCCCCTGAATCCCGTTTTTGCGTGTGATCTTCCCTACAATGGGGTTTCTCCACTAGGGCACCCTGTGGGCTGCAGAGCTGCGTGAGTCCACCGTGGCAGCAATACAGAATTCTTTCCCCAGAGAAACACTGACTGCAGATCCCTGTGAACCCGGAGAGGCTCCAGAGCCTTCCATGTCTTCTCAAAGTGCTTTTGTGAGAAAATGGACATCCAAGTCCCCACTGGGGCTTCCAGGAACAATTTCTCCCTGAGGTGAGGCAACAAGAGCCTGATCCCGACTGCCCTCTTTTCTGGGGGACCGGTGACGGAGAGGGAGCAGAGAGCTCTGGTAGCCACTGGGGCAGAAGCCAGAAAGGGAACCTTCCACAGAACTTCCAGGAGGTGGGCCCCCAAGGAAGAGGGGAGGCACAAAGCAGGATTCTTGGAGGGCGGGCCTCCCCCCTTCTCGAGCAGTGGCTTCTAACACAGTGTCAAGAATCTGAATTGAACAAAGGAAACGGTGTTCACTGGCCTGAAGAGGCACCTTGAGGTGGGGGAGGGAGGGCTCCAGGTCCAGCGTCCCTCAGGCAGCAGTAGCCAGGGCTCCCTCCAGCGTCAGGAGGACAGGACAGCCCGGCCAAACCCAAGGGCAAGCCTTTTATCAAGCAAGTGCTCACTGCAGCATTCCCTCTCCTGAGCCCTTCTCGAAGCCCTGTTCTCTGGAATAGACCTCAGCATCTGGAGGTTCCACACTGGATCCCTCCGGGTAATTTAGACACTGAAAAAAAGCACCCAGCCTCATTTTAAGGTGATCGTACCAGAGAGATTCTGAAGAGAGTTTCAAAGTCAGGGTCACTGTGTGCTGCAACTCAGTTGTGTTGAAGGATGAGTAGCAATTTCTGTCAACAAACACTGATCGAATATTCACTGACGCACTGGGCCTGGGGAACATGTGGGCAAGAGCGAATCAATCCTTCGTCAGAGCATCAAGTACCAGAAATCGGAACACACGATCTGACAAGTGTCAACGTCCCTGTGAGTCTGCTGGAGCAGAACAGTTGAGTATAGAACTACCTCAGAAAAGCCAAGATTTTGCTTGCTTGAAATCAGCCTGGAAAGGTCAGTGGCATCATTGATTGAACCAATCAATGAGGTCTGCACACCTGTGGCTAAACCTAATGTAATCCAAACATGAGTTCTGATCCGACATCAACGATGGACACAGTCATCTGTACAAGGGAATGGGATTACACCCCTTCCCAGCACAGCTCCGCCGCACAGGACGACAAGTCAAGGTGATCGCCTCTGTGGTTGACCACAGGGCCACGTGCACAGCTAACTTTTTTATTACCTCGTTCGTGCTCCCCTATTCCCCTCCTCCCCACGCCTCTCTGCGGTGTTCCTGCCTTCAGTCTTGTTTAGAATCGACTGACGTCGTCCTTCCTCACCAGCGGTGGTTTGCAGTTACTTCGGGCGATGGAATCCTTTTAGAAAAATAAACCTTCCATGCCACTCCAATCTTTTACACATATAAGCAGAGCTCTTTGAGTCTCTCCTTCCCCGAGACTCTTCAGCCTCAGAAGCAACTCTGGAATGTAAGGAACACAGCAGCTCGACGAGCACCCACGTGCGCCTCAGAGGCAGGCGCTGTAACTTGCCATCCCATATCCCTTCCCCCTCTTTCTTAGCAAAAGAATTCTAATTAGTGGGAATGAAACCAACTGAAAGATTACATTTCCCAGCCTGTCCTGCAGCCAGGTAATGCCAGCCCTGTGATTAAAGTTCGGGCAATGATAGGTGAACGGAAGAATCATGAAAGATTCCTGGGAAGATTCCTTAAAACTGAGAATCGTGCCCTTTCTGCCCTTCTGTTCGTCCTCCTCCTTGCTGTCTGCGATAAATGGATGATGGCTGGAGCCCCCACAGCCATATTGGACCATGAGGTTACTTGGAAGTTGGAGGCTATGCTCCAGAGATGATGGGGCAGAAAAAAGACAGAGCCTGGTTCTGTGTGACCTCATGGTGCTGCCCTACCAGTTCTCCGTTGTCTGTCTCTGACTTCTTTCATG
>NW_024424452.1:48681058-48804956 GCF_017311325.1 Ursus maritimus | reverse complement strand
AGAGTAAGCCTGATGTGTCTAATACAATGTTGTTTAGATTTTTCTGTCTGTAGTTACTTTTTTCCATATGGGTCTCTTCTCATGTACTGTTTGGAAAGGAAAAATTACAGAGAACTAGGGTAAGGCCATACTGACATTTTGGTGTACAACATTTGGATCAAATTTATTTATAAAATTAATAATAATATGGGGCACCTGAGTGGCTCAGTCAGTTCGGTATTTGCCTTCCACTCAGATCATGATCCCAGGGTCTTGGGATCAAGTCCCGCTTCAGGCTCCCTGCTCAGCGGGGAGCCTGCTTCTCCCTCTGACCCTCCCCTGGCTCTTGCTCTCTCTCTCTCTCAAATAAATAAATAAACCGTGGGCAAGAGTATCTGCTACACACTTGTGTGTACATTATTTCATTTACCACTCAGGTCAACTACATGAGGTAGGGAAGATAATGGATAGCTTCCAGATGAAGAAATCGAGACCGAGGGGGGTTCCTATCTTACCAAAAGTCACACAGCTAGTGCAAAGACAATTTAATCAGGGAAGATCTGACTCATGTAGTCTTTCGCGATCTAAACTTGAGGTGAGGCAGCTCTGGAATCAGACTGGTTGGGATACAAATCTTTGCTCTACCTCTGCGTTTCTAGAAGGCTGATCTTGGGCAAAATTCTTTGACTTCCCTGAGCCTCAGGCTGCCTTCTACAGTGAGGTGTGGATTAGTGAACTCATGCACCTGCGTGTGGCCAGGGAGCCAGTATCAATCAGAACACAGTGCGGGGTGCAGGTAGAGGAATGCAACGAAAAGGAATCCACATATTTTCAGAGGAATTTGAAAATAGCTCCTTGGAGACCAGGCACAGAATAGAAAAATGTTTATGGTGTTTACGTGCATATCGCAAGATACCTCTCCTTATTCTCAGTTTTCTCATCTATAAAGTGGGAATAACTATTTCTTTTACATGGGGTCCTGGGCAGAAAGAACTGATTAGCAGCAGAATGAGTCACAGTGTTAATGACATTACAGTTCGACTACACTAACCCTTGGCACGTCTTCATTTTCCCAAATGAAGTGGCAAACTACCTATCCCACTTTCTTATTTTTCTTATTTCAAGTGGTAACTAGGATTTCTTTTATATTGTGGAAATTGATACCAACAGCTACAATTCAGAAATGCTAACCCCCCAAAAAAGTGCAAGAATCAGCACTGGATGATAGAGGAAAAAATGGCAAGCCCACAAAAATGGTGGTTTTTAAAGGAAATGCAATAGTTTCCAAAATCATGAAAACTCTCAGGAAACTACATCAAAGTCGAAAATTCCTATGTATCAGGGGACATGAGCAACACAGTGAAAAAGCAACCTATGGAACAGGGGAAAAGATTTTCATGTCATGTATCTGATAAGAGGTTAATATCTAGAATATATAAAGAACTTCTATAACTTAACAATACCAACAAAAGTAACCCTATTTGAAAATGGGCATAGGACTTAAATAGACATTTTTCCAAAGAAGATATACAGATGGCCAACAAGTGTATGAAAAGATGCCGAACATCACTAATCATCAGGGAAATGCGCATCAAAACTACCACATGATGTCACCTCATCCCCGTTACAATGGCTGCTATCAAAACAATAGAAACTAGCAAGTGTCTGCGAGGATATGGAGAAATCAGAACCCTTGTGTACTGTTGGGAATGTAAAATGGTGCGGCCACTCTGGAAAACAGTATGGAGAGTCCTCAAAAAGTTAAAAATAGAACTACCCTATGATCCAGCAATTCCACTTCTGGGTATAAATCCAAAATACTTGAAAACAGGGTCTTGAAGAGACATTTGCACTCCCATGTTGATAGCAGCAACATTCACAAAGCTCAAAGGTGACAAAGCAACCCAAGCATCCTTCAACAGACGAATGGGTAAACGAAGTGTGTTATAGCCATACAATGGAATATTAGTCAGCCTTAAAAAGTTGCGACATAGGTGAACCCTGCGGATGTTACGCTAAATGGAACAAGCCAGTTAAAAAAGGCAAATGCTATATGACTCCACTTATAAGACGTATCTAGAGTAGTCAAATTCATAGAAACAGGAAGTAGTGGTGTCTGGGGCGGCGGGGGGGAGAGGAAATGGGGAGTTGTTGTTTAATGGGTATAGGGTTTCAGTTTTGTGAAATGAAAAAGTTCTGGGAAAGCTCTTGAAAAAGCAGTGTGAATATTCTTCACACTACTGAACTGTACACTTAGAAAGGGCAGAGACAGGGAATTTAATGTTACGTGTATTTTACCACAGTTAAGACAAACAAGCCCCGTGGGAGAGCAGCAATCAGCCGTGGGTGTCAGTGACGCATTTGACAACGACTTCCATAAAAGTGGTGCTCCAGCCTAAACTGGCCTGTTTGGGAATGCTCTCATCTACATGGAATGCTGGCAGAGTGAGAATACCACGTCATCAGGGATAAATGGGAACTACATCCGGGTGGGAGTGAAAGCCGGGGCAAGTCACAGGCTGGTGTCAGAACTGGCCTCGTTGAACAAACTCATCACTGACCCAGAAGTCAACAGGAATCGCCGCTGCTGACGAAATTCGCAAAGATATGCTGGCAAAGCCCTGGCTGTAATGCCACAAACATGCCCGGGATGGAGAAAGATTTTCCACTAGGTCCTTAATTGGATTAAACCAGTGACTCCCTGGGACGAGGACGCTTGCCCAGTCCTACCTCTTGTCTCCAGAGCAGAAAGAAATTCTGAAATGTGATCCAGTTCATAAAATCACACTTGATAGAGGCAGTGGAAGAACAGTGCTTTCCCGAGCACAATTCCGCCTTTGTCCTTTATCTCTAGATAGAAGACAAGGAAGCCACACCTTCCAAAGGGATAAGAGAAAGGAGAAGGTGAGAGAGATACTGTTCCCTGCATGGAGGAAGTTCTGGGCCAGATGCCCATGAAACCTAAACTTATCCAAGGCTCTGACGTGTGGTACAGATTTTGCCACCCTCTTCCTCTGCTTAAAACCTGTCTGCTTTTTCCCAGGGCACTTTAGAGAAGTCTAACACCTTTGACCAGGCCCTGGGTGGCCTGGCCTCCCCAGCCAGCCTCGTCTCACCTATGCCATGCTCATCAACTACTCGGCCTGCCCAGCAGCCGTGCCTCCCCTTCTGCCAACAGCCCCACTAGTTTACCACTCCGTCCTTAGCCGCTGTGCTCGCTGAAGGCGTGGACAGAGAGGACCCATGCTGTGCCAATCTGGTTCCATTCCAGGACTTTGAGAGCAACCACTGCTAAGGAGCAGCTCTCTGATGAGGTCGACTGCTGGGAAACTGACTTCAGCCTCTAGGCTTTCTTTCTTGTTTTTTAAAGATTTAGTTATTTATTCGAAAGAAAGAGAATGAGCAAGGGGAGAGGTAGAGGGAGAGAATCTTCAAGCAGACTCCCCAGTGAGCCCAGAGCCTAAGGCAGGGCTCCATCTCATGACCCTGAGATCACAATCTGAGCCTAAATCAAGAGTCGGATGCGTAACCGACTGAGCCACCCCGGTGCCCCCAGCCTCTAGGGCTTCTTAGATGAAGGTGCTGTTGGCATTTGGAGCAGGACAGCTGTGTAGAACCATCTTTGGCATCTAGCATCTCTGCTTCTGCACGCTGATTTCCAGCAGTATTCCCTGAATGATGGTGACAACAATAACAAAATGTCCCCCACCCCAACCACACACACCTGAATACCACCCATGATTGAAACTTCATGATGTTTAGCCATGAGATGGAGACACTTGCTGGGGCCAAGACATACCCACCATTCATTCAGGTCTGTCGCTTGCATGTCACTTCATCAAAGATGCCTTTCCGTTTCTCTGCCATCTGAATCAGTTTCCTGTCATGGCACCCTCTACTTCCTATGTGTAGCACAAAGCCAGTTTGCAAATGCATGCTTCGTCGTGTGGTTGTTTGTTTCACATGTGTTTTCTCCCACTAGACCTTAAGTGCCGTGAAGAAAGGGACTATTTTGGTTTCCAATGACTGCTGTTCAGTAAACATTTGTAAAGAGAGGGAGACAAGGAGAAAAGAAGGTTGCTTGGAAACTAGTAACATGTAGTGACTAGAGTCTCAAACCAACCCACAAAAGCCTGTTTAATCTAAGAACCTAAATGTCATCTTCTACACTGTGTTTATGAGAGAAGGGCATGAGCTGGGCTTGACTGTAGAACCCCAGGAGCCCCGTCTGGCTCTCCCTAAAACCAGTTCTGAGAATTCCCCTGCCTCCCAAGTGGGAGAGGGTCCATTTCAGAGCAGCAGGAGCTGGAAGATGGAGGTGGAGGGTGGGAGTGTGGCGGCAGTTTCATCTGCCCTGGTCCCCCTCCTCCCTTCCTCCAGCCTTGGCAGTGATGTCAGGGGCTCCAGCCTCAGGGAGAAGGGATGGGAGTCAGGGAGGGATCACTTGCATTGCTTTGGAAATCAGAGACCTATATTCTAACATACTCCCTTTTTGGGAACAGATGTTGTTTTGTGGGCACCTAGCACTACGTTTCGCATCCTTGCACACTGCTGTCCCCTCGGGGGCACCACTCTTCCCTCTGTGGGTAGCCTTGGTGGGATGGAAAACCCTGATGCCTGCCTCCCACTTTGGAAGCCAGTCAATCATATCCTTCCCACCATGCTGTCAAACAGTGACACGGCTATTAGATTCTCTCCCAGGACCTTGAATAGTGGGCAACATAAAGACATTTTTTTTAAAAAGTGACCAGAGGACATTCTCCCAGTAATGTGACCCAGAGCACATTCCTGCTGAGTAAGTCCTGACCTCTCGTTTCCTGGGGGGGTGCCTTGACTCCTGCCTATATTCCAAGCCTAACTCTCTAGACTCCTATCAATTCCAATAAAATACCCTTTGTCTAGGGGCGCCTGGGTGGCTTAGTCAATTAAGCGTCCAACTCTTAATTTTGACCCAGGTCATGATCTCAGGGTAGTGAGATCAAGCCCAAAGTTGGACTCTACACTCAGTGGGGAATCTGCTTGAGATTCTCTCCCTCTCCCTCTGCCCTCCCCCGACTCCTGCTCTCTAAATAAATAAATAAATAAATAAATAAATAAATAAGATCTTTAAAATACCCTTTATCTATTTAACAGAGATAGCCAGCGAGAGAGGGAACACAAGCAGGGGGAGTGGGAGAGGAAGAAGCAGGCTCATAGCGGAGGAGCCTGATGTGGGGCTCGATCCCACAACGCCGGGATCACGCCCTGAGCCGAAGGCAGGCGCTTAACCGCTGTGCCACCCAGGCACCCCAAAAATACCCTTTATCTAAATTATCAGCGTCAGAGGCTTTGTGTGCAACACAAGAGCCCAGATGGATTTCCTGAGGCCTGATCAAGTCATTCATTGCAGTTTCATATTCACTTTCATTCATTCCAAATACAGTTAATGAAAGCCCATTATGCCTCATGCACTGTGCCAATTGTTGGGTATACAAAAACAAACAGGGTTCAGGCCTGAGCTTAAGAGGACACACTCTGCTTAAGGAGACAGAGAAATAAATCAACAATTAAAATTGAAGTGATGTGATCTATGGCAGGGAGTCCTGGGAAGATGAGGATCTGAACTCCTTCCCTCCCTTCAGGCAAACCACGGTGCCTCTCCGCGGTGCCCAATTCTAATGGCATCAGAGGCCTGTGAACAGCAGGTGCAAGCGAGGACTTGGGTATCATGGAGTCTCCATTGAGAGAACCTATGCAAACGTTCTCTGTAATGGGCTGAACTGGAGCCAGAGTTGGAGAGCTCCAGGCTGGGGTCAAAGCAGAGGATCACAGGAAGAGCTGGAGCCCCAAGGGGAGTTGCCTGGCTTTCCTGGCCCTGAAAGGCCAAGAAGAACAGGACGAGTAGACAGAGCCCTCCCTGCCCCAAAAGATGGGAGAGCATGAGAAAACTAGGGAACATAGAGTCTTCTTCCAGGGCCCTGGCAATCTGCTAGTTTGCACATGTTGCCCTAGCCCACGGTGAGGACAACATTACCTTCTGCCACGGCTGGGGCTGCTGCCATGTTAGAGACTTACACGAGCAGACCTGGTCCTCAGGAAGCTGAAGTGTCTCTCTTCTGGGTGCCAGAGTGAACGAGCCATCAGAGGAAACTGAACAATGCACTAAAATAGAGCTGCTGAAGACGAATGCCATCATCTTAAATATAGAAATAATGAGTACTCAAGGAGGTTCAAGTGCACACAGCAACAGCAACAACAACAACCAAATCGCCTTCTGGAACTTCAAAAAAAAAAAACAAAAAAACACCTCAACTAAAAGATTGAGGAGAGAAATCACATAGAGGGTGGTCATTGTTGAGACCCGAATTCGTGGCCTGGATGGTCAAATGTAAGGAATATTTCAAAGTGCAGAGAAAAAAGAGAGATGGGAATTGTGAAGGAAAACATATGAGACATGGTGAACATATTCAGGAAACTTAACAGGTAGATTATAAATATCCCAGAAGAAGAAAAAGGACACATAATAAATATGGCCTCCTGGAGTTCTGTCAGGGTTGAAGAAAAAGGGATCCACCAAGAATATCCTAGTAACATTCCAAATGTTAGGTAAGAAAAAAAGCCTGCCAAGCATTCAAGTAAAAGGAACATAAGCTCTACAAGGGAAATATAATCAGAATGGCACCAGATTTCTTTACTGCAACCTGGGAAGGGGAAAAACAGTACAAGAACAGCCACAGACACTGAGACTACAACCAAGACCCTATATCCAATCAAGATTATTCCCTGACTAGAGTGGAAGAGAAATGCATGGGAACATGCCAGAAATCAGGGAGGGCATCACCCTGATAGCACAACTTAAGAAAAGAGTGCAGGGGCGCCTGGGTGGCTCAGTCGTTAAGTGTCTGCCTTCAGCTCAGGGCGTGATCCCGGAGTTCTGGATCGAGCCCCACATCAGGCTCCTCCGCTGGAAGCCTGCTTCTTCCTCTCCCACTCCCCCTGCTTGTGTTCCCTCTCTCGCTGGCTGTCTCTCTCTCTCTCAAATAAATAAATAAATAATCTTAAAAAAAAAAAAAGGAAAAAAGAAAAGAGTGCAGAGAGGATATCCACATGCAAAAGAATGAACTCAGGCCCTTATTACTCTGCAAAAATTAACTCAAAATGGGTCATAGACCCAAGTAAGAGCAACAGTTATAAAACCCCTGAAAGAAAACATAGGAGTAAGTCTTCATGACCCTGGGCGAAGCAATGGCTTCTTAGGTCACCAAAATCACAAACGACAAATAAAAATGGAGAAAAATTGAACTTCATTAAAATAAAAAAAACATTTGTGGGGCGCCTGGGTGGCTCAGTCAGTTAAGTGTCCAACTCTTGATTTCAGCTCAGGTCATGATCTCAGGGTCATGGGATGGAGCCCCTCACCTGGCTCTGTGCTGGGCATGGAGCCTGCTTAAGATTCTCTCTCTCCCTCTCCCTCTGCTCCCCAATCCCCCGCTATAAGATCTCTCTCAAAAAAATTGGGGGGTGACTGCATGGTTCAGTCAGTTAAGCATCTGACTTCGGCTAAGGTCATGATCTCAGGGTCCTGGGATCGAGGCCCACCTTGGGCTCCGCACTCAGCAGGGAGTCTGGTTGTCCCTCTCCCTCTGCCCCTCCCCTTGTTGGTGTGATAACTCTCTCTCTCTCTCAAATAAATAAAATCTTTTTAAAAAATGTTGTGTTTCAAAGGACACCATCAGGAAAGTGAAAAGATGACTCATAGAATGGGAGAAAGTATTTGCTAATCATATATTGGACAAGAGACTTGTATCCAGAATGTAAAAAGAATTCCTTTCAATTCAATATTAAAAAGATAGACAACTAAACTGAAAAAAAATGGGCAAAGGATCTGAGTAGACACTTCTCCAAAGAAAATTTACAAATGGCCAATAAGCACATGGAGAGAAGCTCAACATCATTAGTCATTACAGAAATGCAAACCAAAACAACGAGATACCACTTCACACCCACTAGGTTGGCTAAAATAAAATAAAATAAAATGAAACAGATAATAGTGAGTGTGGGGGAGGAGAGGGAGGAATTGGACCCTTCTACGTTGCTGATAGGAATGGAAAATGGTGTGGCTGCTTCGGAAACTAGTTTGGCGGTTCCTCAAAAAATGTTAAACATGGAGTTACCATATGACGCAGTGATTCCACTCCTAGGTATTGACCCAAAGTAATGGAAATATTTGTCTACACAAAATCCTGTACACGAATGTTCATAGCAGCATTATTCACAACAGTCCAAAAGTGTAAACAATTCAGATACCCATCAACTGATGAATGGGTAAACAACATGTGACATATCCATGCAGTGTAGTTTTAAAAAATGAGGTACTGATACATCCTGCAAGTTGGAAGAACTTTAAAAGCAGTGACAAAAGTCAGCCACAAAAGAGCACACATTATATAATTCCATTTGTATGAAATGCCCAGATTGGCATTTCTACAGAAAATGAAAATATGTTAGCAACTGCCTGGGGCTGGGAGAGCAGGAGGGATGGGATTGAGGGGTGACTGCAATGGGTAAGGGTGCGGAGTATGGTTTTTCCTTTGGGGGTGGTGAAATGTTCTAAAGTTATATTTAGTGATAATTGCATGACTGAATATACTGAAAACCACTGAAAACTACTTTATGTGAATTATATTTCACCCAAAATGTTTTGAAAAATTAAATTAAAAATTAATGTCTTTAATCATGCTAGCCACATTTTAAAAATCAGGGGCGGGGGACTCTAAGCAAACGACAAATGAACTTGACCAGGCATTTTTGAGACAAAGGAGAAAAATGTGAGAAGAAACAGTGGTGGGCAATGAGCTGTGCTATGCCACATGAATAATTGGATCTGGGTGGATACTAGTGAACAGTCTATGAATATGGAATATATGTGTTTTAAGAGGTCTCCTGAAACAGAAGGTATATACTACAAGAAAACTATCTGAACTAAAAGTACTTAAAGACCTAGCAGTGGCAAAGCCCAACAGTTGAGGTAGGAGAGGAAGAAGGAAAAGTTTTCTGGGGTTCTCATCTCATTTGGAAAGAGTAAAGCTGGGGAAAAAAGTGTCTTGGGGTCAAATATGCGACTTAGTGGAGGGAACAGTTGGTATGTTGTTTTCAAATAATGCAAGAAGGGTATGTGTCTGGTTGCTAACATGCAGAGAGTGAATCCCGCATCAATAAAAGGGAAAGCAAAGTAGAACGTTCAAATTAACAAGGAAGGTAGAGCGGGAAACGGAGTCAAGAGCTGTGTGAACACACCAGCAAATATAAGAAAGGAAATAACCATGTAAAATAATTTTTTAACAGGGCTGGGTTTGTCTCATGTTTTCTCATAGTTCCACAGGGATTATGGGTTTTTGAAAAGGAAAAACCACAGAAATGAAATGCCCTGTCATCACATCCTATTAGGGGACAGATGACACACACACAACATCACTGGTGACATGAATTTTCATCACTTGGTTCAGGTAGCGTTGGCCAGGTTTCTGGCGTAACTGTAAAATGACCAGTATTTTCTTTCTCCACTCTGTTCTTTGAAAGCCAGCCGGTAAGTGTCCGACCCCCATGGGGTGGGGATGGGGAGGTTGGGGTGCCCCGCCAGGCTGGAATTAAGCTCCACCTGCTAGACTGGGGAGCATCTACATATATTTTGTGTTTGGAATTCTAGAATAAAGATTTGTCTCTTCTCCCTCCTATAAAATAAATGTCTTAAAAAGCATAAACATGAGAGGAATAAAGTCAAGTATATCAGTTGTTCCAATAAATGTGAAATAACTGAATTCCCATTAAAAAGCTGAGACTGTTCAATGGGGGGGAGGGGAACAAGACTAGACATATGCTATTTACTGTAAACATATTTAAAAGAAAGTGAAGATATTAATTTATTAATTAAAGGCATAGGGACCAAACAACTACTTTTTTAAAGCAGGAGCTAATATCAACAAAAATTTAAATTTAAATGGATTAACAGGATAAAGGGAAACATTATGTATTAAGACAAGGCATAAGGCAAAATTTTGGAAGACAATATGACTCATACCCTGTGTGCTTAAAGTAATTATGGCACCTAAATATTTCAGGAAGAACTATTAGAAACGTAAGGAGATCCCTTTCTTCCCCTACCGATCATCCTAGTTCTTATGTTCCATAGATGAGAGAAACTATATGATAGTTGTCTTTCTCTGCTTGACTTATTTCACTTAGCATTATAATAGGGATAAAGAAAGGGGGGGTAATCAGAAGGGGGAACGAAACATGAGAGACTATGGACTATGAGAAACAAACTGAGGGCTTCAGAGGGGAGGGGGGTGGGGGAATGGGATAGGCTGGTGATGGGTAGTAAGGAGGGCACGTATTGCATGGTGCACTGGGTGTTATACGCAACTAATGAATCATGGAATTTTACATCAAAAACCAGGGATGTACTGTATGGTGACTAACATAATATAATAAAAAATCATTTAAATAAATAAATAAATAAATAAATAAAAATAAAGTGAAAGAATGCCACAAAAAAAAAAAAAAGAAATGTAAGGAGAACTTAAAATTTCAAATATAGTGAGAGACTTCATTATACCACTTTTATATTTAGATAGATTCAGTAGACAAAAAAAAAGCCATCAAATCAGTAGAAATTATATCACAGATATATAATTATCTATAGTTATGCAGATAATGGAAAACATAAAATAAACCATTAACTAGTCTGGCAGTAAGCACCTAAAATATATTTCATTTACAATCGTTAACAAAAATTATAGAATACTTAAGAAATTTAGCAACAAAAGCACAAAACTGATATGGAGAAAGTACAAAATCTTAAAATAAAGATATAAAACAATACGAAAAATACATAAACATACCATAATTCAATCTTAAAACTCAGTATCAAAAACAGTATTCCTGAAATCATTTCATAAATTTTTTCCAATTAAAATCCCAATTGGGTTTTTTAATTGGATAAAGTGATCTTAAAAAACTTATGTAAAGGAAAAAAGGGACCAAGTACAGCCTAAGAAGGACATCTTGACTTACCAGATAACAAAATATATGATAAGGCCATTGTAGTCAAACTAATGATCTATTTCCATGAGATGAGGAACAGAGATCAGAACAAAGTATAAAACCAGACATAGATCTCATTGTATATGATAATCCATCTTATGACAATGGGAAAATGATGGATAATTTAATAATTAGTGCTAGCCCCACCAGTTATCAATCTGGAAGAAAAACGTTGTACATCTGTCTTAAGCCTTATACTAAAATAAAGTTCAGATTGCTTAAATATTTAAATGCAAAAATAATAAACAGACAATTACAATTTTGCTAAAACTCTAGATGATTGCATAAACAATCTAGGGAAAGGAAAGGCCTACTCTTTTTTGTTGCTGTTGTTTTCTTTTAAGGAAAGACCTTCTTAACCAAGACTGAAAACCCTGGGGCTGTGAGGAAGAGATAAGTGTATCTGCCCATATTTATTTATTCAATAGATATTTATTGAGCGCGATCCAGTTCCCAGCATTCTTCCAGGCGCTACACATTCAAGACAAAGTCTCTGTTCTCCTAGAGCTCTCATCTTGGGAGAAGAAACAATAACAAACAGATACATATACAGCATGTCAAGTGATGGGAAGTACTATGAAGAACAGAGCTGAGTGTGGGGATAGAGTGGCAGGTTATTCTCGTGTATAGGATGGTGTGATAGCCTTGGTGGCAGCCTCTCAGGTCTCTCTTCCAGAGAAAACCTGCTTTGAATAGGGTAGTTGATACCATTAGCAGCTACCATAACTTCAGAATCCCAAGCAGTATTCATTTCAAAGCCACTCACTTCCCAAACTCCACCCAGCCCGTACCTGGGCGTGGTGTGCCTAAACTAGCTGGGACCTTCCTGACCCGCGTAGGACCCTTTCCTAGGCAATCCTTGCTTTTGGCGTCCCCCAAAGCCTGGCTCAGACGTTCTCAGAGCTGTATGGTCTTCTGGAGCTCTTCCAACCCCGTCCTCTCTTCTCCCCTCTCTCCTACCACTGCTGTCCTACCTGCATTGCAGTCTGAAACCCATTTCTGCCTACTGCTGCTCTTCCTCCCGTGTGTCTCTTATATTTCTACTTCTGTCTTGGCCTTTGCTTCCTGGTGGTCTCATAATGGCACACATGGTCACAGAAGAACTCAGTTTTAAAGTAAACACGCATGAGCAGAGTCCTGAAAGAATTGAGGGAGAAAGCCAAGAGGCTATCAGGTGGAAGAAACACCCAGAGAGAGGGAGCAGCAAGTACAAGTCTCAGAGGCAGAAACATAGTGCACGCGTGGATAGACTGGATTACTGTCCCCAGTTCCTCACCCTTTCTCTCCGCTGTGTGACCTTGCGGTACTTATAGTAAAACAGAATACATGCCCACTCATGGGCTTTGCGTTTGGTAGTATGATTTGCTCGGCCAGCAGATTGTTAGAGGAGATAACTTGAGCAGAGGGCTTTTTTTTTTTTTTTGAGCAGAGGCTTCAAATGAACTTATAGGGGTCTGGCTGGGCCTCTTATGCTTCTGTGGTCACCATAAAAGGAACATGCATGTGCAGCCATTGGTCCTAGAAATGTTGAATATGCATGTAACAGGTCCACACCTAACCTGAAGCTTGTGATCCAGCCTCACCCAAGTGAGCTTGGCTTAACCTCTGAGTAAGAAAGATAAGTGTTTTATAAGCCCCTGAGATTTGGAGGTTGCCCTCCAGCTTTCTGCAGGAATATCTGATACCTGGTTCTGGTGGTAGGAGACAAGATAGAGATGTAGCAGAGAGCCTAACCATTTAAGGCCTCATAGGCCAGAGTCTTTGACTCTTCCTCTGGGTGAGATGGGAAACCATGGAAGTTTGAGCCAAAGGGTGATGGTATTACTGACATTACAGAAGAATCACCACGGAAAGAAACGGCAATGGCTTATGGAAGAAGAAAGGATACCGTAAGTGAAGTCAGTAGGTGCCATATTAGCTTGTTAAGGCTGCTCTAAGAAGCATCACAAACTGGGTCGTGTAAACAGCATAATTTATTGTCCCAGAGTGCTGGAGTCTAGACGTCTGAAATCAAGGTGTTGACCTCCTTCTGAAGGCTGTGAGGGAAGGATCTGCTCCTAGCCTCTCCCCTTGCACATTATAGCTCCCTTCTTCCTGGGTCTTCGTATAGTCTTCCCTGGTATGAGCCTGTGTCCAGATTTCCTCTTCTTATAAAGACACCAGTTATGTTGGATTAGGGCCCACACCAATGACGCCATTTTAATTGGATTAACTCTGTAAAAATACTATCTCCAAATAAGGTCATGCATGTTCTGAGGTACTGAGGTTAGGAATCCAACACACTGTTTTTGGAGAGACACAATTCAATTCATAACAGCTGCATGACAAATCTGGGGGAAATTTGCAATTCAGAGAACAAACAGAATTAACATCCATATTATAAAAGGAGCTCTTATAAATTGACAGGAGCAAGTCTGACAAAACAATTGAAAAATGGGCAGTAGACATGAAGAGGCAGCATATAGAACAGCAAACGCAAATGGTCACAAAGGTTATAAACAAAAGCTCAAGCTCGCCAGTAGTAAAGAAATATAAAGTGACAATGAAAAATCACTCTCCACCTATCAGAGTGGCTAAAAGTAAGAATGCTGATGATATCTGCAATTGGCAGTGATACAGAGAAAGGAGTAGCCCCATACACCAGTGGAGGAAACAAACCACTGCAGCCTTTTAGAAAAGCAATCCGGAAACTTGTACTTAATGTTGGAAAGGGAGAACAGTTTCTGATGAGTTGGCATCAGGGGCTATGCAGACCCCGTTACCCAGAAAAGCAAGCATAACTGGTAAAAATTATATTATATTTTATTTTTTTATAATAATATTTTTTATTATATTATGTTAGTCACCATACAGTACATCCCTGATTTTTGATGTAAAGTTCAATGATTCATTAGTTGCGTATAACACCCAGTGCACCATGCAATACGTGCCCTCCTTACAACCCATCACCAGCCTATCCCATTCCCCCACCCCCCTCCCCTCTGAAGCCTTCAGTTTGTTTCTCAGAGTCCATATTTTAAAATACCAACATTTATAGAGTCTCTAGAAATTGTCCTAAGGGTAAAGAGCAAACAAAGAAGCATTTGCTTAAGAATATCTACCTAATTTTGGTAAGGAAAGCAAGAATCTACACCACTTAAGTGACAGCTTGTTCTTCTCTACCCTTGGCCTCAGCTCATTGTGATGGAAGTTCCATTTCAGGCCAAATGTGGTCAGGAGGATGAGGTTCTCTCCCTCAACCTCTCAGTCAAGGGTTTGGTATCAACCCAGGAGGAGTAGGTTGTGAACATTTCACATTACCACCCACTACCCTCCCTGTAGTGTATATTACAGAGGCTACACTCTAGGCAAGCAAAACCCAGCCTACACTCATATGCTAAAGGCTCTACCTTATAAGCAGCAGGCTAAGAATGATTGAGGACTACCACTCCAACTCACTTGTAGGGTATAGGCTCTACCAGGAAAGGCAAGCTGAGAAGACCAGAAACTACCACCTCTGTCCAATGGCCTGTTTGTAAAGCAGGAGACACTCCAAGAGAAGCAGGCTACTGTCCCTGCCCCCAGCTCCAAAAAAGCAACCCAGATTTTGCCCAGAGAGACAGGTATGTCATAAAACAGAGAGCTCTGAAGCTCTCCACAAGGGAAGCTGACTTTGAATTTGAACATCATATATGGACTTGTAACAAGTGAAGAGATAGCTTTATTAATTGAAAAAACTTCCCACATGAATTGCAAATATTTTCTCCCATTCCGTGCATTGTCTTTTCACTGTCTTGATGGTATTCTTTGAAGCACAGAAAGTTTTAATTTTCATGAAGTCTAATTTGTCTGTTTTTTTCTTTTGTTGCTCATGCTTCTGGTATGTCTAAGAATCCTTTGCTAAATCCCGGGCTGTGAAGATTTACCTTTGTGTTTTCTTCTAAGAGTTTCATAGTTTTTGCTTTTACATTTAAGTCTTTGATCCACTTCAAGTTAATTTCTATAGATGGTATAAAGTAGATAGACCTCTAGCTTTATTCTTTTGCTTGTGGCTATCCACTGGTCCCAGAACCATTTGTTGAAAAGACTTTTATCCCCCATTGAATTGTTTTGGCACCCTGTTGAAAATCAGTTGACCATAAAGGTATGGATTTATTTCTGGACTGTTAATTCTTTTTGTTTCTATTTTAATCTTTTTTTTTTTGTAAGATCAATCAGAATTGAAAAACTTCATTTATTTTTTTTATAATAATATTTTTTTATTATGTTATGTTAGATACCATGCAGTACATCCCTAGTTTTTGACGTAAAGTTCCATGATTCATTACTTGTGTATAACACCCAGTGCACCATGCAATACGTGCCCTCCTTACTACCCATCACCAGCCTATCCCATTCCTCCACCCTTCTCCCCTCTGAAGCCTTCAGTTTGTTTCCCAGAGTCCATAGTCTCTCATGGTTCATTCCCCCTTCTGTTTACCCCCCTTTCTTCTCCCACTGATCTTCCTACTTCTTATGTTCCATAAATGAGTGAAACCATATAATTGTCTTTCTCTGCTTGACTTATTTCGCTTAGCATTATCTCCTCCAGTCCCGTCCATGTTGCAGCAAATGTTGATAAAAAAAAACTTAAGGGGCGCCTGGGTGGCACAGCGGTTAAGCGTCTGCCTTCGGCTCAGGGCATGATCCCGGCGTTCCGGGATCGAGCCGCACATCAGGCTCCTCTGCTATGACCCTGCTTCTTCCTCTCCCACTCCCCCTGCTTGTGTTCCCTCTCTCGCTGGCTGTCTCTATCTCTGTCAAATAAATAAATAAAATATTTAAAAAAAAAAAAAAACTTAAGGACCTAATATATACCATGGTGACTATAGTTGATAATACTGTATTGTATAATTGGAATTTTCTAAAAGAGTAAAATAGTTTCCCAAAAAAAAAAAAAAAAGAAAGAAAGAAAGAAAGAAAGAAGAGAAAAAGGGAAAAAAGTAAGGTGATGGATGTGGTAAGTAACTTGATGGGGGAATCCTTTCACAATGGATATGTATTATCAAATCTTCACATTGTACATTTTAAATATCTTACAATTTTATTTGTCAATTATGCCTCAGTAAAGCTGGAAAAATAATAAAATAAATATATATTAAAAAAAAAAAGAAAAAACTTCCCACAAAGAAAAGCCTAGACCCAGATACCTTTCATGGTGAATTCTACCAATTACTTAAAGAATTCTTCACAAGCTCTTCCAAAAACTCAAAGAAGAGGGAACCTTTCCCAATTTATTCTATGAGCCTGTATTACCCTCATACCAAAAGCAGTCAAAGACATCACAAGAAAACTAGAGACTAATTTATCGTAGGAATATAGATGCAAAATTCCTCAACAAAATACTAGCACATCGAATCTAGAAACATACAAAAAGGATCATATACTATGACAAAGTAGGATTTATCCCAAGAATGAAAGGTTAGCTAATATCCAAAAATTAATTAATGTAATACACCATACCAATAGAATAAAGAACAAAAATCATGGGACCAGCTAAATAGACTTTGAGAAAGACATTTGAAAATGTCCAACATTTTGATTAAAAAAACAATAACTTAACAAACTTTCTCAGAAGTTTAGGAATAGAAGATAGGAATAGAAAATATAGAAGATAGAAGGAATAGAAGATAACTTTCTCAGCCTGATAAAGGGCATCTACTCACAGTTAACATCATACTTAATGGGGAAAGACTGAAAACTTTCTCCCTAAGATAAAGACCAACACAACGATGCCCATTTTCACCACTTCTAGTCAATACGGTACCGGAGGTCCTGGTCAGTGCAATTGAGCAAGAAAATAAAATAAAAGGCAACCAAACTGAAAAAGAAGATGTAAATTTATCTCTTTTCACATATAATATGATGTTACACATAGAAAATCCTAAAGAATCAACATACACACACAAAAAACCATTAGAGATAAGTGAATTAAGCCAAGTTTCAGGATAGCAGATTGACCTACAAAAATAATTTGTATGTCTATACACTAGCAATGAGCAATCCAAAAAAAATTAAGAAAATAATTTCACTTTCTACTTTGGAAACAGTCTAGCAGTTCCTGAAACAATTAAATATACAGTTATCAACTAACCTAGCAATGCCACATCTAGGTATATGTGATGGTTAATTTTATGTGTCAACTTGACTGGGCTATGGTATGCCCAGATGGCCACTTAAACATTATTTCTGGGTATTTCTAGAAAGGGTGTTTCCAGAAGAGATTGGCATTTGAATTGGTGGACAGAGTGAAGCAGGGGGTGTTCCCCAATGCAGGTGGGTATAACTCAATTCATTGAGGGCCTGAATAGAATGAAATAGCCAAAGTAGGTTGAATTTGCTCTCTGCCTAAGTGCTTGAGCTGGGGCATTAGTTTCCTGCCCTTGGTGCTCCTGGTTGTCAGGCCTTCAGACTGGAATCTATACCATCAGCTCTCTGGCTCTTAGGCCTTCAATCTACCACTGGCTCTACTGGAACTCCAGCTGGCAGAAAGCAGATCATGGGACTTCTCAGCCTCCATAATTACATGAGCCAATATCTTGAAATAAATCTCTTCATTTATATATTGATTCTGTTTCTTTGGAAAAGCCTGGCTAATACAGCATATACTCAAAATAATTGAAAACAGAGACTCAAACTAATACATGTACACCATGTTCAAAATAGTACTATTCACAGCAGTCAAAAGGTGGAAACAGTCCAAAGAACGACTAGCAGATGAATGGACAAACAAAATGAGGTAGAGCCACGTAGTTGAATATGAGTCAGCCATGGAAAGGAATAAGGTACTGATTCCTGCTACACCATGGAGAAGCCTTGAAAACATTACGCTAAGCAAAAGAAGCCAATCATAACAGACCAGATATTGCAGGACTCTATTTCTCTAAAATGCTCAGGATAGGTAAATCTATAGCAACAGAAAGTAGATTAGTGGTTGCCTAGAGATGGAGGGTTGGGGAGAAGTGAAAAGTGACCATTATTGGGTATGGGGTTTCTTGGCGAGGTGATAAAAATGTTCTGAAATGGATTGTGATGATTGCACAACTCTAAATATTCTAAAAACCACTGAATTGGTTTCCTCAGAGATACAATTCCCAGGACATAAGAATATACACCCAGGGATTTTTATTGCATTGTTGCTCACACCAACACCATACGAATTACAATTAGAATTACAATTAAGGTCATGAAAACAAAGCGACTGTCCATCTATAGGGGGATGTTTGCATTAGCACAATACATTCATGCCATGCAGTGTGATGCAGCCATTACAAAGCATGAATTCATTCCCTAGCAATGGCCTTGAAAGGATTTCCATTAGTTTTTATGAGTGAGCAAGACAAACTGAATAACTGTGTCTATACTACGATCACATTTTTGTAAAATAAACAATGACCAAAAAATCTGCTTCTCATGCATACATTTGTGCTCACACACACTGTACCTGGTCATCTGAGCATAAGTAGAAGTGTGGAAGAGTGCCCCAGGAGTGGCTGGGTCATAGGAGCCATGGAAGAAACTTATATTGCTTGGGTTTCCCAAAGAGATACTGAAATCGGTGACACGTCTGACACCTGAGCTTAAGGACGGAAAATTTTAAAGCTATTAAAAACATAAGATCTGTATAACTGACACGTATGTTCCACGGGACCCAGTCTCTGCCATTTTCTAGTCGTGTTGTCTTCAACACATTCCTTCACCTCTCTGTGCCTCTGCTTTCTCAGTTAAAAGGGAGATAATAAGGCACCGACTTCAGAGAGTGGGTGTGAGGACTGAAGAAGTTCGTGTGTATTAAACGCACACACATCTTGTTGTTTGCTGTTTATTATTTTCTGTATGACTTGTTCTTCACTGCAAATTTTGTACAAAACCACAGCCTGTTCCTGTTCACAAAGTACAAAGACAGTTGTTTTGCTTCTTGTTGGCTTTTTCTTCCTCTTCTCCCCACCTTCTTCCCGTAATGGAAAGACGTGTGCTCCTGGCCTGCTCTGTGGTCACTCTGAAGTCATGGCAACGCTGAATGGACAAATAGGCCAAGCGTCAGGCAAGGCCAAGTGATAATATAAATGGGCTTAGCAGATTAGAAATATGGACAGCACCTAATGAAATGAGATTCATCTTGGGAGGAAAATGCAAACGACTTTATCTAAGAAGAAATAGTCCAATGCATATTCAACCTGGAAGGGAAGAGGAGTGTCTCTCGGGGAGATGGACAGAAGGAGCAGGAGAGGAAAGGACTCCGACAGGAATATGGCAGCATCCCTGCTCTGCACATCATGACGCCAGGAAAAGGAGATAATTCCTCATGAGACACCCACTGATAAATATCTCCTCATCCTATGGACTGTTTATTTTGCTTCATTTGGATTTTCCAACTCTAATAGAGGCCAGCGGTCAAATGGTTGATGTCATTTGTTCACCGAAAATATTTTCGTCAGTTGCATTAGTCATTCTTTTGGCAGCTTTAACAACCAAATTAGAACCATTGCACATAGTCTGAACCACTGCTGGGCACTGTGCCCTCATGACAAGCACAAATACCAAATCTAGAACGGGGGCAGGTCTCAGTTGCACTGCATAGACACAGCCTTGGGCTCCAAAGCTAACACCCAAAAATACACTCGGCACCGAGCTAGCTGGTGCTGGGTGCTGGGAGGCCAGTTCTGCGGCTGTACCCCCCAACCGACTGCAGCTGGAGCCTGCCTCTCTTCTCCCGGTAGCTCACATCATCTCAGGAGGCTTTGTGTCTGTAGACAGGAGAAGTGGACGGCTCTTAAGAACTAAGTATGAAGCGTTAGTGTGCAGCTGACCAATCAAGCTGGGAGAGAATCCACTCATCGCCCATTCAGCAAATGCTTCTTTAGTTCTCTCCCAAAGCAGCAGACACAATGGGGGTCAAAAGAGGAGCCAGGGATGGTTCCTTGTCTTGATGAGTTTACATGCTGTCAGGAGAGACAGACTGGGATATAAAGAAATATCAGACTAAAATGCAGGACTAAATCAAATATAATGAGGACAGAAAATGTGAAGAAATTACTTCCAGCCCAGAAAGATCTCAGAGGCTTAGTGAAAGAGGAGGGTCTTTCTCAATACCTGGAAGGACAGGTAGGAATTCAGTATGTGAACATGTTGGGGAAGCAGGGAAACAGAGATGCCAACATTCCAGGATGAGGAATCATGGGAATAAAGGCTGGAGGAGGAAGGGGGCTCACCTGGGGAGTGGGGAGTTGGGCTGGAATGATGGGTCTGGGAGCGGAGAGAGAAATCCCAGAAAGGAAGACATGGAGACATGGCTTGATAGACGGAGGCCTGATCCTGTGGGGCCTTGCCTACCTGGTTAAGGAATTTGGACTTTGCTTTGTGGGCAAAAGAGAACCAATGAAGGTTTCTGGTCAGGCGAATGACATGCTTATTGCTGTGCGTGAGATATATTCCTCTGGAAGCAAAGTGCAGTAGAACAGATTAGTAGAAGTTGCGGTGAGGAGAACAAGGAGGAAATTGCACAATCCCCAAGTTCTATTGACTAAGGTCTCAGCCAGAGCTGGGGCAGTGGGGATAGAAGGGAGGGGCTGCGTGAGAAGCACATCAACCCCGTGTGGGCTGGGAGCTCAGGGGGATGACAGCTTCGCACAAGGATCAGAATGGATCAGTATCTGTCTCTGCCTCTAACTATGACAACTTGGACAGGTCCCCTAGCCTTCTCTGCATTGTTTTTTTTTTTTCCTCTGTGAATTGGGGACTATAACTCTGGCCTCTGATACAATCGGCAGAGACTGGGAAAAATAAGATGCATTCAACCCCATGAAGTGTTTCCAGCTCACTGGAGTAAAGGTGCCCTAAATCCACAACAATCTTAGTACCCCAGAGAAAGCCAATTGTTTTAGAGCAATAGGATTCGTGGGTGGCACTTTTCCGACCTTACAACCTTCTCGTTGTTGAGCTGCCTCAATTTCCTTTTTAAAGAAACTTTTCCTTCTCAAGGTTGAAAACAAAAAGATCTGAAGGTCATCATAAACTAAAGTGAACATCAAAGCAAGAATGTTTCTTTAACTAAGGACATCATCAGGGTACCTGGGTGGCTCAGTCGTTAAGCGTCTGACTTCGGCTCAGGGCGTGATATCCCAGGGTTCTGGGATCGAGCCCCGCATCGGGCTCCATGCTCTGCTGGGAGCCTGCTTCTTCCTCTCCCACTCCCCCTGCTTGTGTTCCCTCTCTCACTGGCTGTGTCTCTCTCTGTCAAACAAATAAATAAAATCTTAAAAAAAAAAAAAGGACATCATCAACACACCTTGGAAATCACAGGATCTGTCCATAAGGGGTTTCATTGTCAAAATCTGCTGATTTCCTTTATAGGTCCCAGATTCTCGATTCACTGAAATCTATTAGAGCATAATCTCCATCAGGAAATAAACAGAGCTATCTTGTTCCCCTGTCACACCCTCATCATCTAGCTCAGGAACCCAGTCATTGAAGGAGTGAATGATATGAGCGAGCTACACGGTCTCCCCCAGTGAGCACACAGTACGTTCTCCTATCAGTGAGAAGTCGCAGAATTATTTCAATCAGACCTCTCTATCAGCACAAGGGAAAATGTCCAAAGGACCCAAGCAAACTTTTTCTAGGGGGGAAACTCATATTTTTAAATCTGTATATATATTTCTAAAATTATGAACTCTATTTCCTGCAGATTGACTTCTTTCTGTCTCATTCCAATTTTTCTTAAGGATCTCTACACATACGACATGCTGAGGCAGAAAGGTGTCACGATTAGCATCATCATTTGGGTCAGGGCTCTAAGTTGTAAGTGAGAAAAACCTATTTAAACTAGCTTATATGATAGAAAAGTACTTGTCTTCAAACATGACTGAATCCACATGTACAAACAATGCCAGCAGGAGTTTGTCTCTCTCCATCTCTTGGTTCTTCTTTCTTCCGTGTTGGCTTAATTCTCAACTGGGTTCTCCTTTGTTAGTGGCAAAGAGTCCAGAAACTTCAGGCTTGAAGTTTTACCAGTCTAAAAATCCAGGAGGATAAAGAAAGTTTCTCTTTCTCAGTGGTTCCTGTTAAAGTCGCAGAATTGCCTCTCATTGGCTGAGCTTAGGTCACATGCCCACCCCTACACCAATCACTGGGATTCTAATTGTGCTAGCCCAGCCCCGGAGCAAGGAAATGAGCTCAGCTCTGCTTGAACCACAGAGAATATAAACAGAGGAGTGGGAGGAGAGGTAGGTTCCCAATGGAAACTCGGGTGCTGTTAACAAAAAGGGTAAAGGGATGCTGGGAAGACTAGACTGGCAGGCGTCACCATCTCCATCCATCTAGGATGAAGATGAGTTGGGCCACATCTGATGGGCTGTCAGAAAGAAAGTGATTAAGCCTTTTGCCACTGTGGATGCTATGCATGTGCTTAATGATAACAGATGAGATCCAGTGCAGCCAGTAACTGCAGAAAAGGAGCCAGCAGGGTTGGGAGTGGAAACCAGGCAGCAATCCATCTTACAGCCTAGGAGCTCCCTTAAGTCTGTTTTACTACATGAAATGCCCAGACTGACTCAGGCACTTTTCAAGTTGCAAAACTTGCTCTCATGCTCAGCAGATATATTTGAAGCTGTTTTATGACCAACAGTTAAACAGGAGGAAATTAAGGGAGAAAAATCAAGGATACAGCTTCATGCATAAAACTCAGCCACACAATTAACAGAGCCCACACTAATCACACGTCAGTTAGGCCTCAGTGGTTTGATGGTTCTTCGTCGGCAGAAATACATGGATCCTGATAGGCAAAGAGGGTTGATGGCAATATAACTGAAAAAGCGAAACATGGGGCCTCTATCATTAATTAATCAAGTAATCACTCTCTTTGTGGTATTTGTGTGATATTTGGTAATTGGATTTTTTAGTGTTTCTCTCCCTTTAGTCCCAGCTCTTTATCGTACCATACAGCATTCCTTTATCTAGACATTCCAGTGGAAGATGAGATGTGTTTTTAATAATAATAAAACCCTTGTATTTGTAGATCACTTTGTACTTTATAAAATGGCACACTAGAGTCTTCCAGCAGCCTTTGAAGATAAGCAGGACAAATATTATTCTCCCAAGTAACTACCGGAGTGTCTGGCTTGGAGTCTGGCTTGAAAAATGCCAGCAGAACCCAATTCTCTTACAAGCAGAGTAAGACATCTTCGCATTCTGCTGGCGGAGTGTTCTGGAACCTTGGTTCAGGGTGAGGCACAGACAGGTGGAGCCATCTAGTCAGAACAGAATCACCCTTAGTACTTATAGTCCAGGGTCCCAAGGCAGCCCTACACAAATGCAAATATGTGAAATATACCTGGGCTTGAACAGAAATATTTCAGTCCAACGAGCAATAATTCCATAGATGGGAAGAAAAACAATCAGGTAGAAAATCCAAAGAGATGCATTTCATAAGATAACACAAAGATACTCTAATGATCGTCCTACTTGTGCTGTGGTTAAGAATTCTTCATACTTCCTTGAAATGCACAATCCCATTAGTCCTCAATCTCTTAGACTCGAAGTATCAGCATCTGCACAGCTTTGGGAAATCCTGAGGAAAGCTGAGCTCCTACAGCTGGGGGACTTCTTATGTCTTTCAGATGCATCTCTCCAAAGCTGACAAAGTAGGAAATGTACTCAGACAGTGGTTCTTTGTTTTAATAAGAAAAATAGTGGCTCACTGAATTAATGCTGGTTACTTTTTTGCATGACCCTGAGGCCCATGCTTGGAACTACTATCCCTAAAAATGATCATTATAAAAACACTTCAAAAATCATTCAATTATTCATTTAGTTTACCAACTTTTTCAAGGACACAATGCCAAGTTCTACAGTGGTCCTGATGACAAAGATAAAAAGGTATAGTTCCTAACCTCAATGGCTGGACACCCAAGCTAATCATTATAATCACTGAGCACCTGCCATATCCAGGAACTGTGCCCAGTGCCTTCTTTGTATTATTTCTTGTCATCCTTCCCATAACCATGGAGGTAGGTATTATTCTTAATGCCGTTTTACAGATGCCTAAACCGAGGCTCGAAGTGGTTAAGTGACTTGCCTGAGCTCACGTGGCCAGTTAGACGTGTCGCCGGGAGCCAAGCTCAGGCAGTCCAAGCCTTAACACATACTCTTAACTCCATACCATGAATACACTAGTCATGGGATGAATAAAATTTAGTGGTAGCACAAGGAAAGAAGTAGCAAAATACTCACAAAGGACTTAGTTAAGTATCACAGGAAAGACAGCATTTGAGCTGAGACCTAAGCTAGCTTGGAAAAGACAATCTGAGCACAGGGAACAGCGTTGCCTAAGCACAAATGCAGAAAGAAGCCTGGTGTATTCTGTGACATACAACTAGACCAGAGAGGCCTGGGCATCGTGCAAAGGTTGGGGAAGAACGGGAGGTGAAGCCTGTGAGGATGACAGGATCTGAATACCATGCCTTAATTACACAAGGTGTCTGTGTAATTGTCCTCAGATAGAAACAAATACGTCATTTAATTTGTCTGGCAATTAATAGCTCTCACTGCCTGATTACCATCAGAGTGAACTTGACTTTAGTTTGCTGGGGTCCAGTCTCCTTGATGAACAGGATACTTTTCACTGTCACTATTTAATGTCAAAGATCTCTTCACATAAAGACTTTAATATCATCTTTGTTTTGGACTTACATTTAATCCTAAGAGAGATTTAAAATGTCACAAATTAAGGGTGTCTGGGTGTCTCAGCCAGTTAGGCGTCTGACTCTTGATTTCGGCTTAGGTCATGATCTCATGGTCGTGAGATGGAGCCCCCATATCTGGCTCTGTGCAGAGCACGGAACCTGCTTGGGATTCTCCCTCTGCCCCTCCCCCCTAGCTCACATGCTCTCTCTCTCTAAAAATAAATAAATAAATAAATAAATAAATAAATAAATAAATAAATAAATATACATGTTATAAATTATCTATGGAATCTAAAATAATCGGTTTAGAGTCATGAATTTGAATTCATCAAAATGTATCCTTACTCCATATAATTGAAAATGTATATAAATACAAATGGTTAAAAAAGACTAGAAGAAAATACACCAATATTTTAAGAGTTGTCTTTAAATGCTGGGAAATTTTCTGTAGTTTCCAAGTTTTCTATAATGGTCACAGATCACTTTTAGGAATACAGAAAGAAATTTTTTTACAATGGAGACCAGACATTTTAAAAATCAGAGGGTGGGGTGGGAGAATGGGATAGACTGGTGATGTGTAGTAAGGAGGGCACGTATTGCATGGTGCACTGGGTGTTATACGCAACTCATGAATCATCGAACTTTACATCAGAAACCAGGGATGTACTGTATGGTGACTAACATAGTATAATAAAAAAACATTAAAATTAAAAAAAATTTAAAAAATAAAAATAAAAGTAATGTATGCACATAGTTCAAAAGGCAAATTTTCCCAAAGGACTAATAATGAAAAGCATACTTTGTCCTTCACTCCCCACTCAGTCTTACCCCCAAAGTCAACCCACTAACTCTTTTTTTTTTTTTAAAGATTTTATTTATTTATTCAACAGAGATAGAGACAGCCAGCGAGAGGGGGAACACAAGCAGGGGGAGTGGGAGAGGAAGAAGCAGGCTCCTAGCGGAGGAGCCTGATGTGGGACTCGATCCCATAACGCCGGGATCACGCCCTGAGCCGAAGGCAGACGCTTAACCGCTGTGCCACCCAGGTGCCCCAACCCACTAACTGTTTAACATGTTCATTCTGTAGTTACATAGAAATATGTAGCTCTTCTATGGTTCTGCAGTGTACATGGGTTTTTATGCTATTTCTGATTTTGTCCATTTTAGACATTCGACTCCCTGCCATCAGGTTTAGCTCATTTTTATTGCCGCCCACCTGTCCTTCCCAACTTCCCGATATGGTTATAACACATATTTAGTTTCTCTATTGTTTGGTTACTTTGAAATTTTAGGTAATACACATGCACCATCATTTCCTATTTCACCAAATGTAGTCCATCGCTCTTCCCATCCCTGTGGGTACAATGAGAACACTTGAGAACATTGGTGCTCCTAGCCTTGCCCTTGGCTCTTCTTTCTCCTTCTTCAGCATTCTAATCTTAGACATTCAAGTTGATAACATTTACATTTGGTTCTGTAATGATAATTCAATCTTCTGTGCTTCCTCTACTAGTTCATTCTAGAATTTGAAAACTAATAACAGCATTTACATTATTGTGACTATGTAAATGGAGCCATGTAGTATTCTGTGAGTATAATTTCTTTCTTATAAATGTTTTTGTTACTCTTGATTCTAACACTACTTTAAAATGTTCCAGCACATCAGGTATTCTATAGTCTCCTTCTTCCCCGTAGACTTCTCTCCCAGGGCCTCTGGGTTGTGTGCTCTGCAGGTGCAATGGACAGTGTGGTTGGTTCTCCCAAACCCATCCTGTCCCAGATCATTAGACTGAGACAACAGTCACATTCTTGGTGATTACTTTCCTGGAGGTCTTCCCGAAAACTCCACTGCTCTTCAGCTCGTGCTGTCCCTTCCTCTGTTTATCCACCAGTACATATCACCGTACAGCATGAAGGTTTTTTACATACTTGTTTATCATCCGTTTATCTAAATGTAAGCTTCACGAAGGCAGAGAGTTTTGTCTGTGTATTCTCTGCTTTATCCCAGTGCCAAGAACAGTGCCTGGCACACAGTAGGCACTAACTGGAAGAATCAAAGTGACTCCATTTCCTTTCCTACAGACTCTTCTGGGAATGAGTAGCTCTTCTAGACCAATTTGAGGCAATGAGATGTGAGGAGATACTTGCTGGGAAGGAGACGCCAGTCTCTCTCCTGTTAGGTATGAACAAAGAAGAATTTGTTCAGGTTGCTTCTGGGAACCATCTCATGACCAGGATGAAAAGCAGCTTTAGAAAGAAGCCAGTACCAGGACAACAGAGCAAAAACGGTAAAAGCCTGGGTCTTTGTTGATCTTTGAACAATTCAATCAATCTGGGAGACCTCCCTACCTGTGGTTTTTGTTTAAGCCAAAGGATTTTCTATTACATGCAGTCAAAGAATCTTATCTGTTACCTTAGTTCTGCTGGACACCTGCTGTCTTAGGAATCATTCTCACTGCTTTTCTGAACCTGATTCACACTTTCGTAGATACCATGTCTTCCTCTTTTTATTTATTCTCTTGTTTTACTAGACCACATGCTGGACAACTTCCTGAGAAGTTGTTTTTCTAAGTCTTTAAATGTCTCAAAAAGTTTTAATTTCTCCAATATACTTCATTGATGAGTTGGGTAGGTAACGAATTCTAGAAGGAAATCATAATATCTCAGATTTTTGAAAAATTTAACCACTCAAATTGCTGCTGATGGGGTATTTGGGTGATCTAGGTTTATTCTGGAAAACAGGATTGCCACATTTAGCAAGTAAAAATACAAAACACCTGATTGAATTTGCATTTCAGATAAACAAGGAAATATTTGGGACATATTTATTCTAAAAAATTATCTGTTGTTTATTTGAACTTCAGATTTAATTGTGTGTCCTGTGTTTTATCTTTTAACCCTGTTGGCAAAGCTTCTAGGATATTCTCATTATCCTTGATGTTCTACAATTTCACAGTATTTTTAAAAAGATTTTATATATTTATTTATGTGAGAGAGAGAGAGAGTGCGCGCACATGAGTGGGGGAGGGGCAGAGGGACAAGCAGACTCCTTGCTGAGCGAAAAGGCTGACTCAGGGCTCCATCCCAGGACCCCGAGATCATGATCTGAACTGAAGTCAGATGCATAACCAGGTAAGCCACAGGTGCCCCTCACAGTATTTCTAGGTGTGACTCTTAAAAAAAAAAAACAACAAAACCTCATCATATTAATGCTAACTGAGCCCCAAGAAAGAGGGTGTGGTTTTTGTTGACATGTTTAACTGGTGAGTCATGTTTGCTTCCATGTTCCAGCCGTCTGTCAGTTTGGGTTTGAGGAAATGGAGCAAGAAGAAAAGTTTTGTCAAACACAGAGTTTAAAAATCTTTCGAGAAAGTATTAGCAGAAGAGAGGCATAGGAAGACTCTAGTGTACTCCATATAGGGCCTGGTCATCTAGTTAAATTATCCGGTTTGAAGCCTGGCCACCCAATCATCATGTTTCACAGCATCAGTGAACAATCTTAGGAAAGGACCCAGAATTCAGGCTGAAGAGCCTTGCTTTGTAAGAGTGAATATTC
Source organism: Ursus maritimus (assembly GCF_017311325.1). NCBI lineage: Eukaryota > Metazoa > Chordata > Mammalia > Carnivora > Ursidae > Ursus > Ursus maritimus. The sequence goes on along the minus strand of NW_024424452.1, from coordinate 48,776,639 downwards.
TGAACACATCCTGAATTTACCATGTAATTGCTCTGCTGTGAACATAGCATAGAGATATACTATCTCCAAAGAAGAAGATGATTTGCTTGTGAGATACATATTTCCTGGGGTAATCTCTGAGTGAACTAGCCAGAAAGTAAGTGAAGAGGCAAAGAGATAAGAAGTAATCACTCTGGAAAGTAGTGGTAAAATCAGGCAAGGTAGAAACAGGTCAAAGAAATTAGAAGGAGAGCTATCAAGTCAAGAGAGAGGAGATTAAAAAAATAACTTCAGAATTGTTGAACTGGACATGACCTTAGAAATCACCTGGGCCAGCCCCTCCTCTTACCAGGGACAATACCCAGGCTGTGGGAGCAGAAGGGGCTTGCTGAGAGTCACAGAACCAGACCAGACCAGCTCCCCTAATTCCCAGTCCAGTGTTTATTCCACTCCACTGATGCTGCCGTTTGGGACCTATTGCACAACAGCCCTATTTAATCATCTTGACAGCCTCTGAGAATGATAAACTTTCTCCGCAATGATCTGACTCAGCTCAGAGTAGCAGCTTCACCAAATGCCCCATTAAAATGCAGTCAGCTCCAAGGGGGTGGTGGATTTCAGGGGGCTTGCAGAAGGCTCCCCTGACCAAAAATATTGCCTGCCTCCACCTGTCTGTGTGTCTGAAATTAAACGTTGAAAATGTCTGTTGTAATGCAAATGACTACATTTAACATTTTGCTTCTATCTTTGTAGCAGCTCCTTAACAAAGATGAAGGTCTTGATGGAATGTGACACAGACAAATAGGTCTTGATTGGACAGGGGTGGAATGATTAGACAATGGCCTGAAATGTATTAGGACCCTTCAGGTACAAATGGCAGCAGGTGCCTACTTCACCATCATCATTTCACATAAGAACAAAGCAACAGATTGCTTTGTGCTCTAATCATTTTCCTGTCATCAGATTTCACTTTTGGTGTCTGATGTCACAGTAAGATATTTTAGTAGACCTAGTTTCCTTGATTACTTGAATAATTCACATTTTGTATCTGAATATGGGATGTTTTCAGCAGAACAAAGTCCCTTTAAATGGCAATTTTGATTTCAGCAACAAGAATCACTATGTCTGGACTCAAACTTGAAAATGTATTTCCCACATGTGAAGGTCATTTGCCTTCTTCTCTTTTGGCCAGAAGTTAAGGAAGACGAAGATTGAAAGATGGCCACTGGTTTTTGCCAACAAAGAGCAGGTGTAATAGAGTGATAGAGGCCAAGGACAGACTGGCCTGCCTTGTTAAGAAGTGAATGCAGGTGAAAATGTGGGGGAAAGTTAGTGTAGACAGCCTTTAGAAAACCTTGACTATGGCCACAAAGAGAAAATATTTTATTGAAATGTTTGATATTGATTGGTTGGTTAGTTGGTTGGTTGGTTTTAAAGGTGGGAGAGACTTGAGCGTTTCTATTATCTCGGGGGAATGAGGTAGGGCCTCAGCTTCTTCAGCTACATAATGCAGAAATGGTAGTATCACCATAAACAAGTCTGTCCAATTCATCTAGCCAATTGGCCAAAGTATCAGGATTGAAATCCGGGTCTTTTAACAGCTTGTTCTCTTGGGCGCATGATGTCTTTCCATTTTGCAAATGTTGGGTTTTCAGTGGGTCATGGGAGGATATAGGTGGTTATTTCTGTACAAATACATTTGGAAAGAGCTGTTAGGTCCTCTTGGGCATGGCGGGGACAAAGAAAGCAAATACTTGGCTAAATAAATGCATTCCATTTGTCAGACACTAGGGTAAGCACTTTACATATAACAAGCTATTCAATCTTCATAGCAACTATACAAAGCAGATAAAGTTACTATCCTTATTTTACAGAGAAAGACACTGAGGCTCAAAGATATTAAATAACTTGCCCAAGATCATACAACTAGTAGAGGCCAAATCAAGGAGTCCATGTCCTTAACCACTAGACTATACTGTCTCTCATGGGAATGCAGGGTAATACTGATTTATACCACAAATTAGCAAATAATATTTTAAAATATCACAACTCAGTTTTTTCTAGGCATAGTCATATTTATTGTCCTATTTTACCTTATTTTACTTTCAGAGCAACCAGTTGTGAGACAACTAAGGCAGAGAACACCATCTGCATTTGAGAGTAGGGAGACACTGAAGCACATTCTCTCCCTCTTTCTCTCTGTCCCCCTCCACCTCCACCCCAACCAAACACACACACACACACACAACACACACACACACACACACACAACACACACACACACACACACACACACACACAGAGACGCACGCACACTTCTATTAGGAAGTAATAGAGCCTGGGCTGGTTCAGTGCCCACATTTGCTGCAGAGTTGCCAGGACCCTTAAGGTAAGAGATTCAGTCCTCTGCTGTTTTTAGCAAGTAACACCTGGTGTCCAAGGTAGAGAAAATAAGCTCATTCCATCAAAATGCCAGAATATAGGACCTCGAGCTGCTTTATCAGAAACTAGGTGAGAGGATTCATGAGTAATAACCAAGGAAACTATTCCTAGTGATAGAAACTCTTAAAAAAATAAATATAGCATGTCTTGACCCCTTCTAGACGTCATCTCCCTTCCCAGTGACCTACAGTCACTTGGCATCAGAGAGCTCTTTAGTGAGATGGTGATTTGCAATTACCTTTAGGAATAAAAGAGTAAACACAAGTTGGTCCCACATCCTCTAAACACACAGCAGATCATTTAGAAAGGCAATATTAATCAGTTATGGAAAGGAATCACTAGTGTGAGGAAGAAAAGTCAGCCCAGGTGTGATTTGTTGATAATTTGAAGGAAGGGCCATGTCTTATTCATCTTTGTACCCCCAGCACCCAGAACAATGTTTGGTGCACAGTCAGTGCCCAATAAGTTTGTTTAATGATTGATGAACATTAGCCAGCATATATTGATGGCCATGCCTGCCACCATGCTCCGATTCTCAAAAACCAATGATTATGCTTATAAAATCTACTTAGCTGGGCAGAAGGAAAATCAAAATGGCACCCAAAAACTCTGGCCTGAAATTCCTAGGGAATTGCCTCAACGTTTAAATTGCCTGACTTATAGCATTCTGACTTTAATGACAGCAATTCTATCATTCATGGGTAAGTTTCTTGACCAACCATAAAATTCTTGTATCTCAATGTAGAAGAATAATAGTGTTCAACAACAGCATAAAACCATATTCCCATTGTAATTATGTTTACTCGGCAAGATCTATTTGGAGCTCCAACCTGAGATGGCAGAAAGAGATATTCTCCTGCTAGAGTCCCAGCTTCAGATTCAGGAACTCCTTTTTAACCTTCTTTCAACTCCGTCTTATCTTCCATTACCTGTACACACCTAGTCATGCTGCTGTGCGCCCCGATGGAAGCCTCTTCTCTTCCTATTTCCTGAATCTCAGTGAATGGCACCACCATCTACCCAGAGACTCCAATCTGACACTCTGGAATCATCGTTACTCAATATGCCCCTCACTGCCGTCACATACACACACACACATGCACATGCACGTGCACGCCTTAACAGGCTACCAGGTACCAGTGATTCTACCTTAGCCATTACTTTAGTTCAGGACATTATCTTTCTGAACTACTGCAAAATGTTTCTGTGTTCCAGAGAGAAGAAAGCTATAAATGCTATAAGTCTTCTTGCCATTTCTATGCATGGGAAATTACCTGAATTCATAGGTTTGTAAGTATACGCAGGTGAGCACAACACTGATGTAATAGATGAGACTGCAGAAGGGGATTAAACTCTCCAAAAAGGGCACACTCATTCTTCAGGACCTTGGAGAGAACCCGCAGAGGCAGCAGATAAATAGATGTGGGCAAGTGCTGTCAGAACCAGTGCTGTGAACAATGCCAAATGCGGGAAAGAACTCAAGTTAGAGATTCCAGTCACAGATATTCTTTCTGGTTCTTGAAACTTCGAATCCATTCCTGTTTCAGGGCTTTTATGCCAGACGTTTCCCCTGACTGGAACCCTTTGCCTCCCCTATATTTGCATTGCTGTCTGCTCCTCCCAGTTCAGGTCTCAGCTCAAATGACTCTGCAGTAAAGCCCTTCTTCAATCACTTGTATCCCATTTCCTCATAACAGTTATCACTATTTGCAACTATGCTACGTATTCATTTGTTTACTTGACTGTTGTCTCCCTCACCTTCACAGAAAGTAAGCTCCATGAAAGAATAGATGGTGTCTGTCATCTCTGTAGTGTTTAAAACACACCTGACACCCAGAAGGCACCCTATAAATATTTGACAAATGAGCAAATGAAATAAGACAAGCAACGAGAGCAGGCAATTAGATTTGAGGCTGAGGAGACTATTGAGGACTTGCACTGAACAGTTTGAGCTAATACCAGACACTTATTGTTGGGTTTGGAGAACCAGGATCCGAGATGCCATGCACAGGTTTGTGTTAGCATGACCCATGTAGAAACAGACATCTAACACACTCATTGGGTGACACTGCCCATGCTACATTTTCATTTCTAGAATAACCAATATATTTTGAACTAATAAAAGCAAAACAATTCCGTATTTGGATCTCTGCAAAGCAGAAGGGAATAAGGAATATTTCCCCATTTCCTTCCTCTAATTAGGTACTTTGATTTTCTCGGTGACATCAAGTGGAGACCGACCAGGCAAATCACCGAATGGGTTGTTTATCTACTCCATAGAGGTCAATGAGTAAGAACTGTTGCCCCTGAGCCCTTATCTTTTTAAAAATATTTTATTTAGTTATTTGAGAGAGAGAGAGAAAGCATATGAGAGAGAGAGAGAGACAGAGGAGGGGCAGAGGGAGAAGCAGACTCCCTGCTGAGCAGGGAGCCTGATGCAGGGTTCGATCCCAGGACCCTGGGATCATGACCTGAGCAGAACGCAGACACTTAGCCGACTGAGCCACCCAGCCACCCACTCCTGAGCCCTTATTTACAGAATTCTTAGGAAATGGGAGAGTCTTGTGGCCAGGGAGCTGGGATCCTGCCATCTCTGCCAGTGAAGAAGGCGCACACCCGGGTGGTGGGACCAACTGTCTGCACAGGATTTGAATTTGATAAACAGGTTTTATTTGGCCCACATAGTGGTTTTAAGTTTTTTTAACTAACCACCAGAATTTTATTTTATTTTTATTTTTTTAAGCAGGTTGCACACTCAGTGTGGAGCCCAACATGGGGCCTGAACTCAGAGCTGTGAGATCAAGACCTGCACTGAGATCAAGAGTTGGACGCTTTACCGACTGAGCCACCCAGGCGCCCCTCACCAGCATTTTAAAAATCAGAAGCATTCACATAAAATAAAGGTTTCTAGCTTGTCTTTAAAAGGCAGAAGTTCTAGAAATATTGGCCTTTGAATTCCCACATGACAAAAATCACCTGACAGTGAGTAGCAGCTGCGCTCTTCAAATGGGATTTGTCGTTTCAGTGCTGCCAGAGTCCCCAGCATCCTCCCTGGGCACCACTGAGCCTGCCCCACTTATTTACCTTAACTGTGTGGCCCTTGAATGCATTTGAAATACAAGGATCAGATGGCTCTAGGCATTTTGGGACATGAGAGTGATTAAGAAGATAAAGTATCTATAAGGAATCAATGTGTCTGTTTTTCCAAAATAGCAACAAATCTGTGATACATTGTTATGGGCACTGACCTTGCAACTGTATGCCCTATACACATATTTATAAGGATACTGCCTCTATTCTGCACAGTGTCCCCTTGAAAGAAGATCTGGTGAAATGTGTATATGTGTACATGCATGCATACAGGTGTGCACATAGGAGGTACTCAACAAATATTTACTGAATAAATTAATGAGGGGCTCAAGACTGTTCATCAAAATCCTAAACCCTATGGGTCCCTGGGCAGCTCAGTCGGTTAAGCATCCACCTTGAGCTCAGGTCATGATCCTGGGGTCCTGGGATTGAGCCCTGTGTTGGGCTTTGGGGAGTCTGCTTCTCTCTCTCTCTCCCTCTCCCCCCCATGCTCGCTCTCAAATAAATAAATCTTTTTTAAAAAATCCTAAACCCTAAAAAATATTATGAACTTCTGCTGTTCATCTTCCAGCTTCTGAATCCACTGTGCTGTTTTTTTTTCTCTTATTTTCCCCCCAGTTTTAATCCAGAACTAAGACCAGAGATGTAAGTAAAACCCATTAATTAGTTATAAATAGGCCTGATTGATCAATCATCCATTAGTCTGCTTGTGTTCTTGTGACGTGGTTTGATAGTGTCTTCGTTACATTACATTAGTGAAGCCAGGACTTCTTAGTTTGGAGATACGAGTACTACTAACTGGTTGTGGTTCTTTGAACAAGTCACTTGGCTCTCTGGCCAACATTTGCTCATTCGTACAATTATATGATCTCCAGGGCTCCTCTACGCTTTAGGGTCTCTGTTTGCCTGAAAAACACACACATATGAGGTAAGAAGCTGGAAAGGCAGAGCAAACAGAGTCTAGCAAGGAAAGACCAAGACGGGATTTTTTTTTTTTTCTTCCCCGATAATTAAGGCAAGGAGGCCTCCAAATGCCTGGGCAGCAATCCATGGAGGGACAGGAGTGGAACGTGAACTCATTAGCAGGATGTTGAGTAAAACTCAGAGAGGAAAAGAGTAATGGGGAGGGAGTCCAACTGGAGACTGAGAATTCTAAAGAAAGAATGGAAAAGTACTACTAATTAGGTCATTTAGAAACTGAACAACTGAACGTAATTCTTGCTGAGGCAATAAGAAAACAGCCAGGGGATGCATAATAGGAACAGGAGTACATGCTAACAGACAAAAACAGGATCCCCAGGATCCCCAAGTAACTCAGGACAATAAGCCCCAGGCACGGCAATAGACATCAGGTAGAAAATGGCCCCTAAATTTCAGCATAGTTTTCAAAAATATACAGAGGAAGCACATAGTAAGTGCTCAGAAAATATTTGCTGAATTAAATTATATTATTAAAAGCTCAGGTGTGCCTCACTATGTAAAAACTCTGACATGAAGAAAATGAAAAATGCGAAGTCTCAGCGTAAGGAGGATTCATTGCTGGGGCGCCTGGGTGGCTCAGTGGGTTCAGCTTCCGACTCTTGGTTTTAGCTTAGGTTGAGCCCCAGGCCTCAAGTTGGGCTCCATGCTCAGTCTATTTGGGATTCTCTCTCGCCCTCTCCCTCTGCACACCTCCCCTTGCTCATGTGCACTCTCTCTCTAAAATAAATAAGTGAATAAAATCTTTAATTAAAATAAGGATTCACTGCACGTATATTTTGATGAAACAGAAATCTTTCACCTTTAAAACGTGAAATTAAAATATTTCTACTTACGAAGACTTTTCGTTAACAAATAAGATGAGTTCAGAATCAATGCTTTACTTAATTTGCATTCACTTTTCCTAACACAGTATCAGGCACAGAGGGAGAGTTAAATAGCTTGCAGTGAGTAAACACATGTGTTTTGTTTACCTACTGCTGCGTATCAAACCTCCCTAATTGAATGGCTTAAAACAACAACCTTCTTATGTCTCACAGTTCCCTAGGTTGTCTAGGCTTGGTGAGAAATTCTTCTCGTGGTCTCACTTGGGTTCTCGCATGTGTCTGCAGTCAGATGGCAATGGAATTACCCGGAGGCTCCTCGCCTTCTTGGTGTAGGCTCTCCCTCTCCATGTGGACTCTACCTGTGGTCTTTGCAGCAGGGCAGCCAGACTTCTTACAGGGTGGTGGCTCAGGGATCCCCAAACTACAAGATCAGAGGCTGCCAGGGCTTCTGAAGACTCGGGTCTGGGGCTTGCAGCACGGTGTCCCTTCCGCCATAGCCCATGGGTTAAGGCAGCTCCCAGGGCCAGCCCAGTCCGTGAGTGAGGAACCACAGAAGGATACAAAAAGGAGTTGTGGCTCACTGGGGCAGTTTCTATAGATTAGCCGCACCAGCTTGCCCTCACTGCAGGCCGTGACCTCCACGGACACAGGAAGCAGGCTCAGCGCCACATAGCTATAAACACGGGCCGTTCTTATGAAAAAGGAAGAATGACTCAGAACCAGAGCCTAGAGGATGAAACCAGGAGCTGAGGAGAACCATTCCTAAAAAGCAAAATTGTGCCTTAATCAAGGAACATTCCCTGCCTGGAGTTAGAGAAATTGGGACATGTGCCAGGCTGGATTTTTCAGAATTGCTATAAATCAGTGACTGCTCATGTCTCCCTTCCTCTCTCTTTTTGAACAGGGAAGTCAATTGTAGTTTTTCTGTCTCTTTCATTATTATATGATGGGTGGGTAAGGGGCAGATAACGTGTCCTTTGCTGTGCTCCACGCCAGAGGAAGTGCATGTAAGAGACTACCCCCAGGGAGTCCTACCCACACCAAAACCTGATTTAGTGGACAACACCTTGGTTTTAAACTGATGCCATTTGGGCTGAGATTTGTAGGAGTGAGTGTATTTTTTCACATAGAAAGGACACGAATCAGGGGCGCCTGGGTAGCCCAGTTGGTTAAGCGTCTGCCTTTGGGTCAGGTCATGATCCTGGAGTCCTGGGATCGAGCCTCGAATTGAGCTCTCTGCTCAGTGGGGAGTCTGCTTGTCCCTCCCTCTCTGCCCCTCCCCAGCTTGTGCTCTCTCTCTCTCTCAAATAAATAAATAAAATCTAGAAAGAAAGAAAGAAAGAAAGAAAGAAAGAAAGAAAGAAAGAAAGAAAGAAAGAAGAAAAGAAAAGACATGAATCATGAAAAGCCAGAGATGGTAGCTAGCCTCCAAGAATGGCTTCCAATGAGCCACACTTCCCTGCATCACACCATTGTACAGACCCCTCTCTCCCTAAAACAGGGCTTCTCTGAGATTCTGTTACTTGATTTAAGTAACAGAATAAGGCAGAGCTGACACTGTGCCAGTTAGGGCTTTGGTGCCATAGGCCTGGAAGCTTCCACTATTTCATTTTTGGAAACCTTGAGCGTTCACATAAGAAGTCTGGCTCTCCTTCTGGAAAGACCACATGGCAAGATGACATGGAGAAGCCACATAGAGAGGGAGAGGTACAACCACTTAAAGAGGGAAGAGGCCCAGCTGTTCCAGCATCCCAGCCAAGCCTCCATCTAGGTACAGCTGCACGAGAGACCCCAAGAGAGACCAGCAAGAGAGACCCCAGGAGAGACCAGCCAAAGAACTGCCCCTCTGAGCCCATTCAACCCAGGAAATTTGAATGATAGTAAAATAGTTGTTTTAAGCCACTAAGTTTTAGAGTAGTTTATTTGTGCAGCTATAGATAACTAAAACAGCATCAACGGATGAATATGGGTAAAGTATACTATCTGAGGAAGTTGCATTTTCATATACTATCTATATAAGTTTCTTTTCTCTATTTAAAAAATACTTGTTGAGCCCCGATATCAGTCAACACATGCTTCTTGTGCACAGAGGAAAATGGTGTCTCCTTCGCCCCACTTACGTGTTCTCTCCTCAAAAACCAAGCTTAGATTGAGATTTAGGAAAACATCTTTAGTTGAAAGTGGAAATGTTTAGCTAAAAATTTTCAGTCTGTTTGTCACTGGCTCGAGCGTCCTCAGGCCTGAGGGGAGGTGGTTTTGATGCATTAGCAACAGGAAACCATCATAGATTCTAGAAGGAGCAGAGACATGATGAAGTGGTGTTTGGGAAGGTTCATCTGGCAGCAGAGTGCAGACAGGTTTCAGGGTGTGCGCATGGGGTAATGAGGCATGAGCTCACATGCAAGCTGACCTGCGTCCAAAACAGGGTAGATGGGAAAGAAGAGAACTTGATTATAGAACTTAGTGAACTATAGAAAATTAAAGATTGCATGCCAAAGATTACTGAGACTGGGAGAATAATGATGTCATTAGTGATAATAATAATAAGAAGAAGAAGGAGGAGGAGGAGGAGAAAAGAAAAAAGAAGGAAGAATGTGGGATAATTGGAAAGAGAGTCATTCATATATGGAAAGAACAGATCCATCCAGATTTGGACTTACTCATTTGGACAACTGAACACAACTATTTTAGAGGCAGTTGATGGTAAAACAAACAAACAAACAAACAAGGCTGGAGCAGCAGACTATGTGTAAGAAAGAGGATGGTAGGGAACCAGGAGCTTCCATGCTTGGCCCACTTGGAATGAGGATGGCTTTGCCCCATGAGCCAGTAGACAGTGTGGCCCAGGTCACAATTAATGTCTGGATCTGAGACCTGGAATTCTAGAGTCCCTTCTAGTCACCCTCCTTCTTAAGAAGATCCTAATACATCAAGGTGGACATAGGAACTCCAGTGGAGAGTAGAGTGGTGACAAGGAGAGGTTACCAAAGACCAACCCTCTGCAGATGGGCCAATAACTAAGCTAATGAATTTGAATCCAAAGCAGATAATTTTGCAACTTCCCTCCAAATTATCTTCAAAGTAGCACAATGTCATTACTTATTGTTATGAACCGAATGTTTGTGTCCTACCCCAAATTCATTTGTGGGAGCCCTAACCCCAATGCAATGGTATTAGGATGGGGGACCTTTGGGAGATGATTAGGTTGCAGTGATGTCACCAGGATGGAGCCCCCATGATGGCAGCAGTGCTCTTATAAGAAAATGAAGAGACATTAGAGCTTCCTTTCTCTGCCATGTGATGATATAGCAAGAAGGCTGTCGTCTACAAGCCAGGAAAAGAGCCCTTACCAAGAACCAAATAGTCATCACCTTTGCCTTGGATTCTCAGCCCCTGGAACTTTGAAAAATAAATGTCCATTGTTTAAGCTGCGCAGTCTATGGTATTTTACTATAGCAGCCGCGGTGACTAAGACACTTACCCTTTAAATAGATACTGTATTCTACATGGAAGTGAACTTGGTGAACTCCCAGTAAGCTCACAGTGGTTCAGAATAGTTCAAGCTCTCCTGGAGAGTAGCCTGTGTCTCCAATGTCCATGGTACTAGATATTCCTGCATTAAAGCCATAAAGTAAAAATTAACAATGCCTATGAAGATGACAAAACAGAACTGGAGTTACTTCTATTTTGTATGTGACCACATGGAGTTTTTTATTCACGCTTAAAAGTTTTAAACAGTGAAACACAGTAGCTGGCATGATCATTTGGAAATATGCTTAAATGAATCTGAAATCTAGATGCCTCTATAATATGTTCTTAAATCCAAAGGGTATGGATTTAAAGGAGCTTGTGCCTTCGGACTCAATTATAGCTATGCATATCATTAAATCTCAATAGTGACAATGTTTGTTCTTCCAATCCATGGGCATGAATGTTTTTCCATTTCTTTGTGTCTTCCTCAGTTTCTTTCATAAGTGTTCTATAGTTTTCAGAGTACAGATCCTTTACCTCTTTGGTTCAGTTTGTTCATAGGTATCTTATGGTTTTTGGTGCCATTGTAAGTGGGATTGATTGAACTAGAGGGCATTATGCTAAGTGAAATAGAGAAAGACAAATACCATATGATCTCACTTACATGTGGAATTTAAGAAACAAAACAGATGAACATAGGAGAAGGGGAGGAAAAGTAAAATACAATGAAAACAGAGAGAGAGGCAAACCATAAGAGATGCTGAACTCTAGGAAACAAACTGAAGTTTGCTGGAGGGGAGATGGGTGGGGGGCTGGGGTAACTGGGTGATGGGCACGAAGGAGGGCACTTGATGTAATGAGCACTGGGTGTTACATGCAACTGATGAATCACTAAATTTTACTCCTGAAACTAATAATATAGTACATGCTAACTTTATGTAAAAAGAATTTACATAAAGAATTTTTTTTAAATCTCAGTAGTAATGCCACAATTGTTTAGCACTTAGATAACAATTTTTATTTAGGAAGGAGTATTTTATTATTATTGGTGGCACACTATGATAATACCAAATAGGCCAACTTCCAGTTCATTTTATAATTTTAAAAAGTCTCCACAGAAAATGCACCAAATTAGGGGAGCCTGGGCGGCTCAGACGGTTGAGCATCAGACTTGGTTTTGGCTCAGATGGTGATCCTGGGGTCCTGGAATAGAGCCCCACATCGGGTTCCGAGCTCAGTGTGGAGTCTGCTCAAGATTCAATCTCTCCCTCTCCCCTCTCTGATGATGGGTAAATAAAATCTTGAAGAAGAAAAAAAAAAAAGAAAGAAAACGTACCAACTTATTACCTACACGGACAGTGGACCATTCTCACTGCCTTGTCATTGGTATGCCAAACAGAGCCTGATTCTGGAAAACGACAGCATAGGGATGTAGCACTAGAAGACCCCAGTTCCCTCAGTCTGAATGACCACAGATCAGAGTGAAGAGACACAGACTGGAGCAAGCAGCTTCTGCATAGATCGCACAACCCACATGGCAGAGTTGGATTATCAGCGAAGTCAAATAACTTGCCCAAGTACCTAGTTAATGAGCAGCTACATGAGACAGACTCTGGAACTCACCAACACCTGTCTTCTCTCTTTCTTTGGCACACTGCTAGATCATGTTCCCAGTCCCTTTGCATTTAGGTGGAGTCATGTGACTAGTGCTAGCCAATGGAATCAGGGAGGAAGTGGTTCACGCCCCGTCTAGCCCTGGCCCCTAAAGTCCTACCAGATGCTCCATGCTCTTTCTCGTTTCTTGTCTCCTGGCTGGATGCCAAGGATCTCGTGGAGGGCTCAGAGGAGGCACTAGATGGAAGGAGCCTGGGTCCCTGAATCTCTTCATGGATATATGCCAGTGTGCTGAAACACAAGCTAGCCTGTCAGGGGATGAGACACCACACCCAGCAGAGACAAGCCATCCCCCCTGAGCCATCTTAGACTAGCCAGACCCGGCCAGCTCTGCAGATCCTCGCATAGGTATGAGACACTCGAGATACAAATACATAAATGGGCTGTGACATGGGGGAGAAACGCACCTTTATGATAAGAAGCCACTGAGATTTTCATGTTATTACAGCTGTTACACCACAAAGACACAGTGCCATAATTTGAATCAAGGCCAGTTTGACGCCAAGCCTGTGGTCCCAAGGGGCACAGAGCATGATCGATAACAGATCTTCCCTCCCAGCCCAGACTGCCCAAATTACACCTGGCTGCAGAGAAAACTGTCCCTAGAATCCCAACCCACATGATTTCATCAGTAGTACTAGACTCCAGGAGAACTTGTAAGAAAACATCTGTGGAGCTTTTGCTACATAACAAAGCACTTCAACACCAAGTGGCCTCCAACAACAATGAAAAGAAAAAAGCAAAGAAAAACATAATTGTAGCTCACAGTTTGGAGACTGTGCAATTTGGGCCTCCCGCAGCAGAATGGTTCTTCCAGCCGGGGCCAGACTCTGTTAATATCGGCTGGGCACTCCTGTATCTGGGCTCAGCTGCAGAGCTGCCTGGCAGCTGGCTAGTCCCTCATCGCTTGGCTGAAATGGCTTACCTCTGCTCCATGTGGTGTCTCTTCCTCCAGCAGGCTAACTTGAGCTTGATGGGTTGGTGGCAACAGCCGAGGTCACAAGAGCAGCAAGAGGAGAAACCTCAGCGCACAGGTACTTTTCAAGTCAAATCAAGACACGTGGCTATGCCAACAGTGGCGCAGGAGGGCATTATCAAATGCTTGGGTACAGGAGGTGGGAGCAAATGTGGTCATCACCACCATCAATCTACCCCAATAGCCAAGGATCGCTGTTTGGGGACCAGAGCACAAAACAGGTGTCTCACTGACTTTCCAGCTCTGACCTCCAAACCTCCACCAATAGTAATACAATCTGGGGGGCAACAGCATTGGTTGGCTTTTTTTGGAATTTACTGGAAACCAAGCTTGGGAGGAAATGACCGATTCATTGCTCCTGTGGCTGGTTTGGCAGAACTCTGGAGACACAGAGCCGTCTCCATCTGACAGAAGGATGGTTCCACTGGGTGTGAGAAATCTTCTTCCTGTAAAAAGTGACTCATGATAAGAATAGAGTGCCAGACCTCCCTCGTACTCGTCAGTGTGGCAAGGAGAATGTGACCAAATCCCTGATGAGTGCACTCCCTTTCCTGAGAGGGAAGGAATAAAAGAACCTGGCAGGGGAAGAAAAAGTGCTCCTGGGGTGGCTGCCCCAATTTGCTCTCTGCTAACGTTTCCTTTTGTCTTGATTTCTATGTTCCAAATCTTCTCCTTGTGGCATGCTGTTGTTTCTATAAAAATGTCTTTTACTTGGCAACATCCTAGCCAAGAAAAGGAAAATATCTAACAAGAAAAAAAACACAGCTTGTCTGTCATCTCAGGGACTTAGGGCCACAACAATAATTTGTTATTGACGTATTACAGGTTGAATGGTGGCCCCTCAAAATTCATATGGTCAAGTTCTAACTCCCAGGACCTCCGCACGTGACCGATTTGCAAATAGGGTCATGGCAGATGCCATTAGTGAAGACGGGGTCATGCACACAGGGAGAATGGACTTGTGATGACGCAACAGAGATCACGCTGATGCAGCAGAGCTAAGGAGGCCCAACAAGTCCAGACAGCCACCAGAAGCTAGGAGGAGGCACGGAACAGCCTTCCGAAGGAGTGAGCCCGGCCAGCACCCTGATCTCAGACTTCCAGCCTCCAGGACTGAGATGATACTTTTCTGTTGCTTGAGCCACTCAGTTTGTACTTTTTGTTACAGTAGCCCTAGAAAACAATACGGCAGTGAACAACTACCCATGTCATGGGCCATTTCCACTCATTTTCTTTTCCACTTCCTTGCCCCCAAGACTGTTGGCCCCACTTCCAGATGAGAACACTGAGGCTGACCAGCATGGCCAAAAGCCAGGCTCAAGCCGGGGATCCTGACCTTGTCCATGTGTTTTCTATTACACAATGTTGTTGCCTATAGGTTGCTGGCCAAAGCCGATGGCAAGGCAAAGGCTGGAGCAGCAATTCTAAAGGTAACTAACACCCCCATTGCGCCACAGGATGGTTGCTGGAAGAATTAGTTCTTAATTGATTCTTTATAAACTCGATGATATTTTAAGTGTTTCCAGGAGTTCCCTATTGAAAGGAGCCCTGTGGGAGACCCTTTTGTATAGCAAAGGGTCCTTCTGGGTTGTGAATGATAACCTAGCCTTCCTCTAAATTCATTCACTTTGCCAGCGTAATTCGTTCTCATCGGCGAGGTTTTTGAGAAAGCGGGCCTGCCTCCGCTCCGCACCTCTGCCTTGGCCGGCGGGGGCTCAGTAAACGCGTGCACTTGCCATGGCGGTTGAGAGCAAGGAAGGACGCCCACGAGTAGCACTGCCTTTTAAATACACGTGGTGTCTGGAATGATCTCCTCCCATGTCAAGCCGTTTTCAGCATCCTCAACTTAAAATCATTGCTTGGGTAGGAAAAGGGAAAAACATCATTTTGCTAAATGCCAACATTTAGCTATTAATTACGCCCTAACTATTAGTGAGCTTTGTGTTAATTACTATTCCAAATTCCTAGGTGCTTGTAAATTAGCAGGTGCTTCATTTCCTTTCCTTGGTCTGTCTTTAGGCTGCCAGGGCAGAAAGATTCCCCTCAGGACATGCACACGGCCCATCGGAGATGGGATGGTGGTGGCCGGAGGGGCTAGAATCTTAGAATCTTAGAATTTTTAATGACAACCTCTATTTGGGAATACAGGTTGCCAATATTTTAGGTAACTTTCCAGGTTCTTTCCTGCGATCACTTTTATTAGTTAGTTTAGTTAGTTAGTTAGTTAGTTAGTTAATTCACAAGCATCAACTGAGTATTCACTAAGTGCCAGGCACTGTCCTTGGCCCTGAAGATGCAGAGAGGAACAGAGGAACTCCAGCCCTGCCGCTCACTCCTCACCATCTAGCGGGAAGCTACATGGGTAAGTCAAGAACCACAGCATTGTGGTGAGTGCTCTATCAGAAGGCTAGAGAGCACAGAAAAGAAGTGCTACACTTTGCTGGAAATGGCAAAAACCATTTCCCAAAGTTGGTGGCATTCTCACTAAATCTTGAAAGCTGAGTAGGAGTATGCCAAACGCATAATGTGACAAAGGACATTTCAAGAAGAGAGAGGAGTGCGTGTCAGAGGCAGCTACGAGCACCTGGTGTTTGGAGACTGGTGGGTGGCTAGACACAGAAGGTGACGAGGGAGGAGCAGGAAGTGAGTTGAAACCAGTTTTCTGGGGGGCAAGATCACAAGGGAGCTCGGACATTAGTCCAGAAGTAATAAGGAGCCACCGAAGGGTTTTATCCTAGAAGGAAGGGTAACCTGATTAAATTTGGTGGCATGGAAGGTGGTCTGCAAAGTGAAGGGGCTGGAGGCAGGGAACTGAATGCTGAGACAAACACAGTGGATGAAGGTCCAAGCCGGGGGAGCAGCAGTGCAGATGGAGAGAAGCGCCTTTGAAGATCTAATTGGCCTTATTGAGCAATTCACGAATCGGGCAGCATCCCACCCAGCACGTAGAGAGATACTCCAAGGAGTTGTACAAAATGGAAGGTGTTTACAGGCAGGAGGGTGGGGCAAGGAAGCTATTAGGGAAAAAAATGAGAGAGAGAGAGAGAGAGAGAGAGAGAGAGAGAAAGGATTGTTTCAGGACATGACATCTTTTTTTCAGGAAGGAAGGAAGCTATTAGGGAAAAAAATGAGAGAGAGAGAGAGAGAGAGAGAGAGAGAGAGAGAAAGGATTGTTTCAGGACATGACATCTTTTTTTCAGGGAAGGAAACAGCAGTTTCTTTTTTCTCTTTCTTTCTTCCTTCCTTTCTTTTTTGCTATGGATAAAAATACAATTTTTAAAAATATATTTTTTTATTGAAGTATAGTTGACACACAACAGCAGTGTTTTTTATTTTATTTTTTTCATGCAGGTTACCTCACTAGTGCTGATCAGGAAATTTCTGATTAACTTTTAAAAGGTCACATCCCTGGGGTATGTTAAAACTGTAATTAAGTCTTGGTTTGCTGTTATCGGGGCAAATGACACCATTCTGGGCTTGTTTCTTTTTCTTTCTTTCCTTCCTTCTTTCCTTCCTTCCTTTCTTCCTCTCTCCCTCCCTCTTCCTTCCTTCTCCCTCCCTCTTTTTCTCTTTCTTCCTTTCTTCTTTCTTTCTTCTTCTTTCTTTCCCTTTCTTTCCTTCCTTCCTTCCTTCCGTCCTTCCTTCTTTCTTTCCTTCTTCCAAATGTACTCAGCTGAATTTTGTTTTTAACAGTATATTTAGAGTGCAGATGTTGCAAGGAAGTTTCCAGAAGTAAGATGTGTGCTCACTCCTTCCAGAGTGGTTTAGGACCTGCTCACTCATTCTGACCCAGCTACTGCGCGGAAGTTGCACCTAAATCAGAGAATAAATGAGTCCCGTTTGCAGTCACATGAGTGGGAAATGCTGGCTGTAGATTTTTCAGTCAGATTTCCAGGTACACAAAACAGAACCACCTTCGGCTGCCAGAGGTATTAAAGGATACTGGGTAGCTCAGAAAAGTCCAGGAGGGTGGGAGGGCAAGGCCTGCGGGCCACATGACCGGGGTCGGACTAGGACCACACTGTGGATGGCTTCTGAGGAAACCCCAATGGGGGGCATGACAGCACACAGTTCACACCCCTGACCCTGGAAGGCCCAAACTCTGCTGCCCCCAGCAGCCCAGGGCCCCATAGATTCCCTCAACAGAAAGCAGTTTCCAGCACCTGCTTCTTCAATCTGCTGTCTTCCTAATCGAAGTCTCCAGGCAGCATATCTGACCGTCAGAACTTGGATCTGTGAATAAACCCCAGCTCTAAGGAAGGCCGGGAAGCCTTTCCCTTGGGAAGGGGAGGCTTGTGTTGCAGAAAATACCCCAAACAGAGGAGGGGTTTTAGAGCACATGATTAGGAAACAGACAAAGATCAGCTCCAGAGGGCTACCGTGTGAAGAAGCAGCTGGAATTAAGCGATCTCTTCCTCCTGGGCTTTGTGAATCACTGCTTTGCAGACATTACAACTTCTTACTTTGTACGATAGTTCTTTTCCCCAGACTGGAAAACTCTCCATTTTTGGTTTTGTGCGCCACATTGTTGAGGCCACACACCCAGGACGAGCTCATAAATGCGTCTCTGAGCCCATGACGACGGTAGAACTCTCTGCGCTTCCTCATTCAGTGAATAGCCACCACGCACCTACTGTGTGTCTGGACCTGTGTTGGGAACCGCAGCTGATTCATCGGATGCGCTGGGCACACGTGTGCTCGCGCCTTGCAGTCACTGGGCTTTCTACGCAACGTGCGCAGGGATGACGCCTGACGTTTCTCCTCACTGGGGTCCCCCATCATCCTTATAGGAACAATCACAGTTTGCCCTGGGAAAGCGGCCTTCCTTCGTTGTTCCGGGAGGTCAGAGCCTCCTTTGGCAGGGCCACCCCAGCTGCCCCTACTTGGCATTGGTTTCTATGGACGCTGCCTCAATAAGAAGAAACCAGAAGGAAGAAGTACTGAGTTCCAAGGACATGTAAGAAAAGGAACTTGTAGGCCACTAAGTTTTTGAAAGGAGGACTCTGGGCCTGGGGGAGAGGCTTAACCCACTGATCACTCTGCTTCCATCTGTCTTTCCAAGAGGGAATGCTCAGAGATGCTCAACCATCCATGCCACTGGTTCTCCTGCAGCCCGGGGAGCTGCCTGCTCTTATCCCTTACCCCAGCAGAGCCGCTCCACCCAGGAGAGCTGAGTGCCTGTAGGGAAGGGAAGTCATTTATCACAACTCTGCCGCAGAGTTAATCATGATCCCAAAGGGCAAAATGATGGCTTCACTTCTCAGTCTTGAGTTTTAGTGTTGAGGGGTTAGGAAGCCCCATGCGGTTATGGCCTGTTTCCCTGGAAACACAGGCAGAAAGAGTCTTCAATGAAGCCAAGCCAATCCACTGTGACTGGAGGGCCCAGGCCCAACACTGCCCGCAGACTTCAGCAACTTCCAGCAGATTGGGGCAAGTGGGCTCATTAGAATTAAGGGTAAGGTCAATGCCCCAGCTCCCAGTGATAATGGGGGCTTCTGTATCTTCCTTTACTTAGGCTTTCAGAAGGGTATAGTGCGGACTTCTGATCCGAGGCAGTGTAGAACCGATTATACAGATGTTTGGCATATTCAGATTAGTCTCTTGCTCCTTACCATACTCCAGGTGTCCATGCTCTAGGTTTCATGACCAGGGCACCATTCTTTTGGATCTGAGGCTTATCAAAAGCCAAGTCTTTAAACAATGTCATTTTAAGTTATTTTATGTCTACTTCCACTTCCAAACAAAATGGAATCAAAATGGCTGAAGTTACTCTTCCTCCTTAAACAGCTTAAAAATTGGACAAAGTGTATGGAACAACAGGTTTCAGACATTGGACAGCAGGCAGTAAAGGACAGGGTTCCCTGAGAGAGGAGGAACAAGAGAAGCCCAATGGTGTCCCAGACCGACATCTGGAAAGAGTTTCCAGGACACAGAACAGAGAAGGGAGACCCACGCAAAGAGTCTCCGGAGCTGGGAGATGCAGCTGGGAGACTGAGGGACCCAAGGCAGCTACAGTTCACAGAGCCAAGTGTCAGTGAGAACAGACCGGTCCAGAGAGAGAACTACAGGTATCTTCAGATGGTTCCCTTGGAATCTTTGGCCGAATACCGATTAGTGCTTAGGTGTGAGGAAACTAGCCGAGACAGGAGAAAGACCCACCAGAAAAGAGCAGGAGAAACAACTCCCAAAGCTCACACAGAGCTGGGAATAGTTTGCAACAATTAGAGCGGAGAAACCTAAAATATGTGAGATATCAGAAGGGTATTTAAAAGACCACTGCCAGACTACCTCCACACAAATCACTCAACGA
This sequence comes from Ursus maritimus, assembly GCF_017311325.1. Lineage (NCBI taxonomy): Eukaryota > Metazoa > Chordata > Mammalia > Carnivora > Ursidae > Ursus > Ursus maritimus. The sequence goes on along the minus strand of NW_024424452.1, from coordinate 48,756,892 downwards.
AGTTCAAAAGCAAGCCTCAAAGGACCCCACTGTTTTTTTCTTTTTTTATATAATAATATTTTTATTATATTATGTTAGTCACCATACAGTACATCCCTGGTTTTTGATGCAAAGCTCGATGATTCATTAGTTGTGTATAACACCCAGTGCACCATGCAATACGTGCCCTCCTTACTACCCATCACCAGCCTATCCCATTCCCCCACCCCCCTCCCCTCTGAAGCCCTCAGTTTGTTTCTCAGAGTCCATAGTCTCTCATGGTTCATTCCCCCTTCTGTTTACCCCCCCTTTCTTTATCCCTTTCTTCTCCTACCGATCTTCCTAGTTCTTATGTTCCACAGATGAGAGAAACCATATGATAATTGTCTTTCTCTGCTTGACTTATTTCACTTAGCACTATATCCTCCAGTGCCGTCCATGTTGCAGCAAATGTTGAGAAATCCTTCTTTTTGATAGCTGAGTAATATTCCATTGTATATATGGACCACAACTTCTTAATCCAGTCATCTATTGAAGGGCATCTCGGCTCCTTCTACTGTTTTTTTCTTAACTGCATCCCATGACAAAGCACAAAAGCATGTGAAAGAGTACCAAAAATTCAGCACCCAAAAACGTAAAATGTAAAGTGCTTAGCATCCAATGAAAAGTTATCAGGCATGCAAACAAGAAAATATATATGATCTCTCATGAGGAGAAAAATCAATCAATAGAAATCAATATATGTGTAATTGGTGGCCCTAGTGTAAGAAGAAAGGAAATAATGCTAACAGTTGAAGTGAAGAAAATTTTTAAAAGAATAACAATAGAAAAAGGAAACCAAAAGCTGATTCCTTGAGAATGTCAATGAAATCTATAAACCTCTACGCATAGTAATCATGAATAAAAAAGAGAGAATGCAAATGACCCATATCAGAAAGAGAGAGTGGATATCATAACAGACCCTATAGAATTAAAAGGCTAATAAAGGGTATTATAAACAACTTCATGCCAATAAATTTAGCAACTTCGATGAAATGGTACAAATTTCTTAAAAGGCATAATCTGCCAAAGCTCTACCAAAAAGTAGATAACCTGAACTATCTTAAAGCTGTTAAAGACATTGATTTTGTTACTAAAAATCTTTGGACAAAGAAAATTCCAGGCCCAGAAAACTTCTCTGGTAAATTCTACCAAACATTTAAGGAAGAAATGATACCAATTCTACGCAAACTCTCCCCCCAAATTGAAGAAGAGTATGGTAGGCAGAATAACGGCTTCTACAAATGCCCATGTCCTAATCCCTGAAACAAATGGAAGTCTTACCTCACATGGCAAAAGGGACTTTATAGATTGACCAAACTGTGGATCCTGAGATGGAGAGATTACCCTGCATTACCTTGGTGGGCCCAGTATAATCACAGATGCGCTTGCAAGTGAAAGAGAGAGGCAGGAGAGTTGAAAAAGAGATTGGAAGATGCTACACTCTTGGCTTTGAAGAAGGAAGACGGGGCTGTGAGCCAAGGAATGCAACAGCCTCTGGAAGCCAGAAAAGGAAAGAAAATGGACTCTCCTAGAGCCCACAGAAGGAGGTCAGCCCTGATTTCAGCGCAGTAAGATTCACTGCGGACTTCTGACCTCCAGAACTGTCATAAATTTTCGTTGTTTCAAGCCACTAGACCTGTGATCATTCGTTCAGCAGTGGTAGAAAAATAATACAAACAGGGAACACTTCCAACTCGTCCTATGAAGCCTGTGTTATCTTGATACCAAAACCAGACAATGACATTACAATAAACCACAGAGTAACAACACTAGATGTCATCAGCAAATTTGAGCAAATCTACTCTAACAATATATAAAGAAGATAATTCCTCATGACCAGATAGGGTTTAACCCAGGGAAGCTATTATGGCTCCATATTCCATTGCTTTTCCAACCTGCTCCAAATTCCTTTAATAGACCCGGCCTCCAGCAACCCAACCTATATCATCTCCCACCTTTCTCCATTCCACTCTTGACTCAGAATTTATCTGCATCAGCCTTCTCAGCATTTCCTAAATATATAAAGTATCTCTGTATGTTTGTGCCTTTGCTCATGCTATTTCCCTGCAAACACTGTCCTCTCTAGCCTTCTCGCTGGGGACACTTACTCACCCTTCATATCCTAGAACAGATCTCTTCTTGTTCTCTGAGAAACCTTCCCCTTTTAGCCTCAGGCTCTTCCTCCCCATCTTCCCTATCTCTCCACAGCACTCCAGTGGGACCTGTCTTATAGGACTTCACCTTCTGTTATAATTCCTACCTTCCTCCCAGACTGTGAGTTCCATTAGGGCAAGAATGGTGCCCAATTCATCTTTGAATCCTCAATGCCTAGCACAGAGCCTGCCATGTGGGAGACCCTTCATGAATTACTGATCAATAGACACTTCAATATAGAATAGTTGACAGTCACTTGAGATACAGTCTAGTGTTCTGTGGCACAGAGGGAACTAATCCACAAGGAAGAAATGAGCCTCAGAAATTGGAAGCGTTCCAAAAAGAAACACATCATCTTTCCACTCAAAATTACATCATCTAATTGACATGTGCTCAGGGCCCCACCACATCGAAGCATTTATACATATATTCTTTTTGAGGGCAATAAGGAAGATGTGATTAATCCCATTTTTCCAAGAGGAAATTGGAGTAGAGGAAGGATAAATTATTCACCCAAGATTATGGAGTGAGATAGTGGCAGAGCAGTGAGATCCACTCCCAGGTGGCTCACGGTACTCCACACTGTCTGCCCCCTTGAGCATAGGCCAGTTTCCCACCCGGACCTGAAGGAAGTGAAAATTAGTAGGGTCTTTGTGCTGGACAGCAGGCATCCCATCTGCAGTTCTGAACTGCCTGCCCTCTGAATGATTTCCACTGTAGGCTAAGGTGCTGGAGGTCTCCCCAGCCTGGTAGCAACCCTGGTTGCCCCTTGACTTCTAGACCTTCTGGGCATTGCTCTTATCTCTAGCGAAGCACTTCGAACACTAATGAAAATGGAAAAGAGAGTATGTTTGAATTGTAGATAAGTAGGTACACCCAATAGCCCAGTGAGCCTCCACATTCTACATCTGAGATCACCCAGACACAGCTGGCCATCTCCATGGCCATGGTGTCTTCACCTTGGGGTGTTAGGGTTCACTGGCCAGTCTGACATGCCTGAAAGTGGTCCCTTTATTCTTGTTTGACACGTATCTTCTCACACTAATCTCCCTAATTGGTCTTTTGGTTTTTACGTCTGCTTATCTATCTTCAACTTTACATATTCTGCTCAATTGTGTCCCTGACCCCGTGAAACTTGGGTAATGTAGATAAAATCTCTTTTGCTTTTGTCTCTACTCCTCACCTTGGGAATTTCCTTTCCATCCCCCCTTTTCAGGTCCCATCACTCTTTATGTAGAAAAGGAGCTGAATTCCTTCCCCTGATCATTTTTTTCATCTGTTTAATGTAGTATTTTTAATCTCTTCCTCTTTGAGGAGAAAACAGCTTACTCTCCTTATACCTCTGCAGAATTATTGTTTTGCATTCATTTTATTTTTTTTTTAAGATTTTTATTTATTTATTTATTTGAGAGAGAGAGAGTGCAAGCACAAACATGAGCGGGGGTAGAAGGAGGAGAAGCAGACACGCCACTGAGCAGGGAACCCCATGTGGGGCTTGATCCCAGGACCCTGGGATCATGACCTGAGCCGAAGACAGAAGCTTAACTGACTGAGCCGCCCAGGAGCCCCTGTTCTGCATTCATTTTAGTTAACTACCACAGCATGCCTAGAAAGATGCTCTCCCTAGGGGGTGGCTCTTGATCTTCAACAACCAAGAAGAACAGACAATAATCCATGTGTAATGCTTTCCAGATTGGACAATTAGTTACAAAGTTTAGGGCCACAAGCAGAGACAGCTTTAAGTCCCTAAAATAGCAGTGGAGATAACAATATCTGACACTGGCAAACCTTTTCATACTCTCTGACTGATGGCACTCCTCAACCCTTAACACCCATATAAGGTGAGTAGGGCAGGGCAGCTTCCGGCAGTAATAAAAACAATTGCTTATTCCAATGGTAAATGCTCACAAAGCTTTCTGCCCTTGTGTTGTGTTTATTTTCACCTTTTTGCATGTGACCTGGCATCCTCAGGTCCTCCTTCATCTTGAGGAAGAAAGACTAGATTAGCTCAAATGCTTAACCCATGCCCTCAGAAAGTTCCTTCACTTTTGCAAGATTTCTGCAGTTCCAGGAGGCTGATGTCCTCAAAGCCTCCTCTGACTTTGAGTTCACGTCACTTCTCAACTCCTGCTCAACTCCAGTTGTCTGCCTTGTAACTGACCCACATATGGAACTCAGCATTACTTTTTAATTTACATACACACACAACACACACACACACACACACACACACACACACACACACACACACAGTCTTCATAAATAAGGAAGACTCTGTTAAAGGTTTGGGGACACAGAACAATGGGTCTTTTACATGAAAACAATTAATACAAACCTTTTAAAACCAGACATTAGATTTCCCTGATCTAATGGTGGATCTCCCTAGCCATCTTAGCAGGCCATCCATACTTCCCTTCCCTGTCTTCTCTTCCCATCCCCCAAATTCACATCCATTCCTGTGGGAGAACCAACCAACATCTTTTTACCAGGTCTCAAGCTCCTTGTCATTGAATTCTCATCTTCTGCCCCAAGCAGTTTATGAAGGTGTTTCCCAGAACAAACACAGGAGGAATCTGGAGATAGCCATGAAGATCATCTTTTTGAATTCCCAATACAAGCATGGAAACTGAGGCTCAAAGGCTTTATGTGACCTGCACATTGGTCAGAGAGTTAATATCACTTCTAATCTTCCATGAACCGAAAGACACAAAGCCTCAGAGACATAACTTTCTAATAAGGCTCCCTGTGCCAGGCTGTGGGCTTATTGTAAGACACAATCAATTGTGCTTCAAACATTTGAGGGAAACAGTATGGTCCTCTTCACCCAGCTCCACGGAGGGGGGTGCTGTGAAATGAAATTGTGATGTGTGGCCTGCTGGATGCTTGTCTCATGTTGCTACAGGACTGTGGGTGTTGCCAACTGCCTCAGGAAGTGTAAACACTAATGTTATTTTGTTTCCACTGTGTGTGGTACTTACTGAGAGATGCAGATAGAATTAGTTTCTATTCCAGTAAACACAATACCCAATTTACAGAGATTCTCAGGCTTTCTCCTTCCTTTTTGTGTTTTCTTCTTATACTGCTCATTCCCTTTATTATAATGTGATTTGGACTTGCTTTCCATTCATAAATCAATAGGTTCCAGCAGTAATAAATATAAGTACTCATTCCACTGGTAAATGCTCACAGAGATTTGTACCCTCGTGTGTGTGTTTATTTAGGCTGGACTGAGGCCCAGGCTGAATTTTCTGAGTCAACCCCACACACGCTAGAGTTCCTTACACAATCAGTCCCTGGAGATCCTCACACCAGCTCCTCACAACCACCCGCTGTATCTCAGACACTTGTCTGTACCACAAACTGGATGGGGCAATCCTGGAGGGGTGGGACTTGGAGCTTAACATGAAAATCCCAAAGCAGGTGCTGAGAGAAACGTGTCTGGTCCCCCAGGTACAGCACGGTGTCAGGAAGACCCGACCTCAGCCCCAGAGCCACTACTGGAGTGACGCATGTGTCCTGGCAGGGGGCAGAGCCCGGACAATTCCAGGAGCAGTGACAAGGCAGGAGCAAGTGTCAGGATTCAGTCACCAAGGCGGAGTCCGGGAATCTCGCTCCCCTCCCGGGGCTGACTGGTCAGGTGAAATAGGACAGCAACTCTAGAAGGACTGGGATGTTGGGCAGGTTACCAAGACGAGGCCCCCAACTCATTCCACAGAGATTAGTGAACAACCATGTATGTATGGGACATTGCTCTGATGCCTGGGGAAGTGGCAATTAAAACACTCCACATAGCTCCCACACTCGTGGAGCTTATAATCTAGCAAGGAAGAGAGATCATAATCAAATAATCACAGAAGTGGGTAAGGAATTCCTATGGTGATAAGGGATGTGAGGAAGAAGTAGATGGGGCTTTATAAATGCACGCTAGCGAGCCCTCCCTGGGTCCCGGGGTGGGGATGCAGGGTTGAACTTTTTTTTTTTTTTTAAAGATTTTATTTATTTATTTGACAGAGATAGAGACAGCCAGCGAGAGAGGGAACACAAGCAGGGGGAGCGGGAGAGGAAGAAGCAGGCTCATAGCGGAGGAGCCTGATGTGGGGCTTGATCCCAGAATGCCAGAATCACGCCCTGAGCCGAAGGCAGACGCTTAACCGCTGTGCCACCCAGGCGCCCCAGGGTTGAACATTTAGGTTGAGCCCCAAGAGATCAGCTGGCTATGTGAACGGCAACCACAAGAGAGAAGAGTAAGAGCTGAGCATTCATGCATTCGATAAATATTTATTAGGTGCCTACTGTATACCGGGCACCATGCAAAGCATTTGGGATACATTAGTGAACAAAAAGGCAAAGCTCCCTGCCCTCACGGAGCAGGCGTATTTGTGGGATGTGAAAATGAAAAGCCATAGAAACTGTGTGGGTCTTAGTGTGGCTCCGTGTGAGGTGGAGAGCTGAAGATTATGCTATGGGGCAGGAAGGGGCCAGATCACAAAATCTTCTTCACCACCAGGAGGAACATAGTATCTTGGTACTTTGTATCTCCCGCATACAACGCCTGACAGACGGCAGTTGCTCAGCACATGAATGAATGAATGGAACAATAAACGAATGAACGAATGGCTTCAGACAGGCCAGTGAACAAGGAAAAGGGTGTTTTGGAAAAATAATTCTCAGCGTAATGTCAAAGAAGGGATTCAGACAAGGAAACCAGCTAGAAGTTGCAACTGTCTGGTTCAACAAGGGCCATGTAGGTTTGCTTATTTATTTACTTACACATTATATAGGTGAGCACCACGATACTGACACATACATTAATATGACATACATAAAAACAGAAATTTTGGGGTGCCTGCGTGGCTTGGTTGGTTGAGTGTCTGACTTTTTTGATTTCGGCTCAGGTCCTGATCTCAGGGTCGTGAGATCGAGCCCCACGTCGGGCTCTGCACTCAGAGCACAGTCTGCTTGTCCCTTTCCCCTCTGCCCCTCCCCCTGCTCCCGTGCATGCATGCTCTCTCTCTCTCAAATAAATAAATAAACAAAAATCCTTCTAAAAATAGAAATTTTAACAGGAAAAGCAGAAAATAGAAATTCTACTATTTTCTTCCTCTGCTGCAGTGGAGATCATTTTGGAGAGCAGAGCTCTAGAGGATGCGGTGGACGGTGGTGGCGTGGAGATGAAGGGCGGCAGCAGCCTCGGGAACAAGCAGGGGCTCTGCCCTTCACGCGGTGCGGGAGCTGGGGCAGCCAGGCCCTGGTGAGGACGAGCACGCGCGCATACACACTGGCGCTGAAATGCCGCCCCAGCACCCTGAATCAAAACTCCACTCTCTGACCCACGCGGAGGAATCGCATGAAACACGCCTCTCCCAACACAAGTGGGTGCCTGGCGGGATAACCCGATGGTGAGGTGAAAAGGGAGAAGAAGGGAAGGCGTCTGGAAGAACTGTGACTGAGGTCAAAGCAAATCCAGAGAAGGTGATTGCCTTTTGCTGAGGGTGTTCACCGACCTGGGTCTACCAGCAAGCGGTCATTACACCTGCGTCCCATGTTGTGCGGCCAATATACAGCCTATCCCCTCCAGTCATGACACCAAAACAGAACATGGAGAGGATACAGCCAGGAGCCCATCCACACTGATGATCCGTCCACTCTGGAAGCGCCTACAGGCAGGGATTGTGTTTTATCCACCTGCCCAGGTTGACCCTGGCATCCTCTAGAATGGCATTAATGTTCACTACCATTTACTGAACGCCTCCCCCGCACTGGGCATTGCATGAGGAGATTTACATGTAATTAATGTTCACAGCAGCCCTACGAAGTAGACATCGTGTTCTCCCTATTCTTATTTGATAGAGAAAATGAAGCTAAGGGACATTGAAATTCTACAGTTAGTTCTTGTCTAAACGGAGGTAAGAACGCAGGTATGCCTGACTCCAACTGCATTAACATTCACGATACCTCCCTCTGCCTCATGTAGAGCCTGGGAGCTGCAGACCCTGGTGCCAGCTTCCTCAATCCCCATGCCTACATCCCCACGTGCTGCATCCAGCCGCCTCCTACCACCATCCTGTCCATCATGCTTCGTGGACTTGGATGCCAATGCTGAGGGTCTTCAGATCCCATTCTGAGTAACAAGGACTTAGAAACTCGCCACAGATGCAGAGTCTCAGGCCCTCCCAGACCTACTGAATCAGAATCTGCATTTTATCAAGATCCTCGGGGCGTCTGTATGTATAATTTGAGGAGCACTGGTCTCAGCCTGAAACGCCCTTTCTCTTACTCCTCACCAGGCTACCTTTGACTAGCATCACTTGAGCCGTTATGACGTACCAGGCACTGTGCTCACAACTGCGGACACAAAGGCGAATTAAATATGAGACACAAACTCAGGATGATGATAATGTATTCACGAGAGAAACATGTAAATAAATAGTATTTTCAAAAGTGTGAGTGCTATGAACAAAGTAAGAGCAGGATGGAGTATCTCATATGCCTCACTGTCTCCAAGCAGCATCATAATACCCGGCACCAGGAAAAGGCTTGATGATATTTCTGGAAGAAAGTAAAGGAGGGAAGGTAACACAGAGAAAGGGAAGGAGGGAGAAACGAGGGAAGGAAGGAATTGCACTAAGGCATAGTTTCTAAAATGACAACTCAAACAAGATGCGTCCATCAGTGACTCCTCCACTCGAACACCTGGATGCCCTGATATCAAGGTCACTATAGCCCCCAACCCACCAGACTCTCCCCTTCTCCCCTTCTCATGTGATTCACTTGAAAATGGTGTTATCATGCTAAGTAATTAGTCTAAAAGTCTTAGATTTATTCTTGACGCTTCCTTCTCCTTTGTTCTTTCTATAAAGCCATTATAAAAATCCTGTTATTCTGTTCATGCGTGTGTGAGTTACTCAGTGTCCAGTGTGTGTTCTGTGTAGGAGTTCAGGGGTGAAAAGATCATTTCTGGCTGAAGTGCTCGCAGTTTCTATGAGTCAGAGGGTCACAGTGTGTGGGCAGACGGAGAACTGAATCTTGGCCCAGCCACTTACTAGTTTGACCTGGGGGCGGTCCCTTATTTGTCTTACACCACCATCCATAAAGGAGGATAACAGTACCACCTCCCAGACTTGTGTAAGGACTCAGTGAGACATACACAGTCACCATCATTATGACTGTCATGGAGCAGGGTGGGCTTTGAACATGTAGTCGAGGACTGAGCTTAAAGAAAGACAGAGAAGTGGAAAGAATGGAGCCCTGTTGAGGGAATGGTGAGTCGTCTGCTCGGGCTGAGGCCCAGGGTACGTTGGAAGCAGAGGCTAAGAAGGGTGCCATCATGGAACACTTCCACACCAACCCATTAATTTGTGGTGAATCCGCGACAAGAAGACACTTAAAGTTTCTACAACAGGGAGAATCATGATCAAAATTTGTTTTCCCTTGATGTGCTGGATGACAGTGGCAAAGATGGAGAGGGAAGAGCCTTCAGTCAGAAGTGGGGTAGTCAGAAGGAGACACTGGCTTGCAGGGAGAGAGGTGCCAATTCACTGACATGAAGAAGATGGCAGTACTTCTGAATGGAAATATCTAGTTGGCAGATGAACGTGCTGGCCTTAAATTGAGGAAATGTTTGGGCCGGAGGGACCAGCTTGGACGACATCCATGGAAAATAATAATTAAAATCAGTAGTATGGGTAAATGCCCTGAGGGAGTTCAGGTAAGGGACAAGAGACTCTTGGGAATACTCTGGGGGAGACAAGGAAGCAAGAGGAGTCAGAGAAGCTAGGAGGAGAACCATGATTTGCAGAATCACGGGATTAAAAGAAGAGAAGAGAATTAAATCCTATAGAGAAGTACCTAGAAAAGGACTCTGAATATGGCAGAGACAGGCATGAGTGACCTTCAACAGGACAGCTGAGCAACTAGGGCACCCTTCTTCACAGCCTTTGCAGCCTAAGGTAATGTGAGGCTGGTGGGAAAGACTTGAGAGATACTGGCTACGTGAAGCAGCTGCCGTATCTTGAACGTCTTCTGTGAGGAGTCCGTGGCCACGGTCCACTTTCTCTCGAGCTTAGCCTGGTTACTCTGACTTGAAGTGGTAGGAGGAGCTCACACCAAAAAGCCAAGTTGTTTCTTTAATCTTGAACTCTTGGACCTTGAGGATTCATTTACCCTTTTGCCTGTCTTTAGGACATTTAAGCTAGGTAGACATCCATCTCCATTTTTAACAGCTCCAGAGGCAACAACCTGTGGTAATCTGTTCTACAGTTTCTGAAAACCCTTGCCAAGGTCAACTAGAAAATAGGCCCTGGTAACCCAGAGTTTCTAAAAAGCACACTTGACACATTGAGTAATGAGTCAACCAATAGGAAAAATAAAGTCAGAGATCGCCCTGCTTCTGGAAAGACAGAGCGCGGGGTCAACAGAGGCTGAGGGAGTGGACTGTAAAGGAGGGGCAGAGGCCAGCATCCCGGGGCGTGTGCTCGGGGGCTCTAACTTGGGGGAACTGAGGGTGTCTGTCATGCACAAGACCATCAAAAGCATGATGTACAAAGGAGTATTTGTGCTGTGCCCCGAGAATAAACTCGAATGAGGTTATTCACAAGGAATGATTGTCATCAACGTCTCGTCATTGAAGTCTTTCCCTTTCTGGGTGCCTAGAGTGGATAACCCTTGAGATGGTGTATGGTGCTCAGAGACAAAGGGCATCACTTACCACCAAGAAGTCACACTGGGAGGGAAAAGTGGAAGGACAGAGGTACCACGCAGAAAGAATTAGGATAAAAATATATGCTTGCTGTCGGTAAGGAGACAAAGCTTATAGTTAAGTTATGGGAAATAACATTTTATCATATTAAAAATAATTTTAATCATTCTAACATTTACTGAGCAGCTCCTAGGTGGGGGGCCCTAGACTGGGCAACAGGACATGATGCCACATTCCCTGGAGGTGTGAAGAGCTTACTGAAGGGGATCCGTGTGAGCATTCAAATATGACACAGCATGAAAGGCGCTAAGAGAGGCAGGTAGGTGATGCTCATGGGGCAGGGACACTCACTACACCAAGAGAAAAAGAGGAGCTTAGAAGAACGGCACAGAGACACCGCGGCACTTCTGAGGACTTTCATGCGTGTGACATGGAGCAGTCCATTGGCATTTGCCAACTGAATATTCATAGATGAACACAGTCTCCACTGCGTGATCTGAAAGGTCCCCACCATGAGGTCACTGCTGAGACACAAATTTGAATGGCTTGTCAGGACGCCAGAGTAGACTTGCCAGCCACTTAGCTGGTGAATGGACCACGCCCGACAGTTGGCATTCACGGCCCCACAGAGCTCAGCTCTTCTCTTCTCCTTGACATCCATGTCGTCGTTCTCCTACTGTGGCTAACATTTTTTTTCCTTTGCAGAGCCAGGGAAATATGGAGTTCATAAGGTACAGATGAAGTAAGGAGTTTATTTTAAAGGCAAATTTATTTAAGTCGCTTTGGAAATCACCTTGGTCCCCTATTTATAGAACCATTAAGAGTCTAAAAGGAACCCTTACATTTTTCACACTTTACTGCCTTTTATAGTGGAAATGGTATGTCATGGTGACATTCATGACTTTGGAGGCTCAGGAAGGTCATGGATGAACCCTGTGAGAATGTTAAGGGTCCAGGTCTGTGAATAATGAGTTATATTTTATTGGTACTCTACTGGATATAGCAACGCCTCGTTTTAAGTTTGGAAAGAAGGTATCTTCTCCTTTATATGCTTGTTCTGCCGTTCGGAGAGGCTGCCATTGCTCTGCCCTGTTAATGAAGGCTTAGCGTGTGCTACCAGAAGATCAAGGATGGTATTTGTCCACGCCACTGCAGCCTGACAAGTAACTCAAACCACCAAGGAACTACATTCCCCCCAACTGAGCCCTTTTCCCTTGGTCTCTTTCCTGGAACCTAATAACCACTGAAACTCAAACTCTGGCCCCTCCCCCAAATACCCTCCACATTCCTCGAGCTTAGCATGACAACACACAACCTCGATCTGCTTCCAGTCCTATCTCCTTGTTCTGACTATGACTAACTCAAATGTATTTATTGCTGAAGCCAGGAAATTCAGAGTTGGCCAGACTCTTTAACCCAACATCTAGTCAGTTACCAAGTAAATCAATTTTACCTCTTAAATGACTCTCGAATGCAGCCAGGCCTCTCCAGCCCCATGGCACTGCCCTAGCTCGGAGCCAAATCACCTGTCATCACAATACCCTGACCCCATGCCTCCAAATCGTCCTTGCTCTATCTTCCGAAAGGATACCGGGTAATTTTTCTCAAAATGCAAATCCTGCACTCACTGGCTTCCACTGAAGATCCAGATAGGGTCCTATCCATAACTGGTTCCCAGCCAGTGATTCAGATTCCCACGGTCGGCGCCTAACACTGAGAAACGCCGTGGCTGGGAGCTGTTTATCTCCCTGAACATGCTACATTCTTTCACACCTCTGCGCATTTTGCATTTGCCCAACTCTTGTCCTCTTCTCGGAGAGCCTCTTACAGTACCTTCAGGATCCAATTCAAATGTCACTACTCCAAGAGAGCCATGGCTACATCTCTCAGTGGCTGTCCTCTCTGGCCTCCCACAGTACTGGATACACACCACTATTGAAGCCGTGTCACAGCTTACACGAACAACTTGTTAACAGGTTTATCTTCAGTGATCCAGGAGCTCTTGTTCATCTCTGAATGCTAGTGGGTAGCACAATGCTTGGCTCCTGCCAGCAAGTCAGTGAGTGAGTGTCTCCCGAATGAAAGGACCCGTGATTGAGATCTGTAGCTATGTGGTAAAGTGACAGAAGCGTGTTATCAAAAGGCAAAAACTGCTTTTTTGTTAACTATAAAGTGAATCAAGGTGCCAGAAAAGTTAAAACAAGGATGAAGAATGCTTTTATCTCAACCGACTTTTAAATTACTCATCACATCTGTCCTAGCTAAAGACTAACTGTAGTCAGCCTCCCGCAGCCTGTTAGTCAGAGCGTTTCACACTTGGGCACCAGATCCTGCAAATGTTAAATGATCACAGAAGAAATACTTAAAGAAAAGCTATTGGCTTTTAAATGTAAAAAGACGCCCAGTAAGAGCATTTGCTAAATATTATTTACTGTTTGGTACATGAGACCACAATATCGGACACATGGCTTGGGTCATACTGTACACAATGTCCAATATCTACGGTGGCAGTTTCTGCAGGACAATGACAGTGAGGCTGTTCTTTCGTTACTCCTTCATTCATTTACCAGACAACCGCTGGTCAGCCCCCACCTGCCGTGCTCTGGAGAAGCAAAGACAAGAGTGGGTCCCTGAGATTCCAGGCTTTCTATGAGGGAGATGGCTTACTACAAACCGGTGTCCTGGACTTGTATCATTAAGCAGTTACTGTTTAAATCCAGCCAGGTTCCAAAAATGTTCTCAAGTTCCCTTTTTACTTAGCAGGTCACAGGTTAGCCTGGGTAACCTCAAGAAGGCTGCTAAGCATTCTAATCCAGCTAGATGGTCGTGCTGGGCACAACCCGTCTCCAGGATGCAGGTACGTACAAAACGCCGTGTTTAGGATAAGTCTACCACTGTTCTGATTCCCCAATGTGTGGGGTTTTGTTGAAAGCATTTTCTGAGAAAGAAAAGATTTAGATGAAGGCAGGAGATGAGTAAAAGCTGAGCCCATGCTACAACCAAAACTCTTGGCATTATGGTGACGTGGTGTTAGGGCACGGGGCGGAGGGGTTTCTTTGAGTAGCCTCCCTACATATGGTGGTGGAAAAGAAAAGCTTCCAGAGCAAATCCATTTGGGGAAAGACGTAAATCCACTGCATTACGAGCCGCTCCTGGAGGCTTCCTCAAGGTGTGGTACTAGGGGAGCTCAAGCCTAACTCTAACAAACCACATTACAAATAACCGACCAGCCTAAGATACAGCTGCTCCCCTAGCCCCCCGGCTACCCCAGACGGTCGCGCCGGGTTCCCACCAGACTCGGGAACGCGGCGCCCTCCTCTGCCCCACCCGGGCCCTGCCAGGCCCCCAGCCCCACGCCCACCCCGGCGCCACCTACCGCAGCCCCGCCCCGCGCCGGCCCCACGTGCAGGGCCCCACCCCGGCGCCCGCGGCCCTTTAAACACCCCCACCCTTACACATCACCACCACCACCACCCCCCGCCACCCGGACGGCAGCCGGAGAGGGACAAAACTCGTGGCGTACAGCCAGTCTCCTCCGCGGATCACATCCCGGGCAGCCCGGCCCGAGGGGCCCTCCACCCCCGGCCTCAGCCCCCTGGCGCCCCCCAGCCCCCAGCGGCTGGGCAGGGGAGTGCGGGGCGGGGCCGGCGGCCGAGCGGGTCTCCGCCGCCGCCCTCGCCGCCGCCGCCTCCGCCTGCCGCTCGGGCCGCCCGCTCGCCCGCCGCTGGGTGCGCTGCACGCGGGGGGCAGCCGCGGTGCAGAGGTTCATGCAGCGGCGGCGGCGGCGGCGGCGGCTGCTGCTGCTGCTGCTGCCGCCGCGGAGGCAGACAGACCGGGCGCTGCCGCCGCCGCCGCCCTCCCCCGGCTCCATGCCGCCGCCGCCTCCTCCTCTCCAGCGAGGGGCGGGGGGCTCCGGCCCCGGGTGGGCACCGCTCCGCGCAGCGCCGCTCCCCCCTCTGCCCTCGGCGGGGGCGCCCGCCGCCTCCTAGGAGCGCACGCTCCGCGCGCCCTGCCGGAGAGAGGGGGCGGGCGTGGGCGGGGGCCGGCGGGCGGGCGTCGGGGCGGCGGGGACCCCGCGCGGCGGCCGGAGGAGGGGGCTTCCCCGGAGGATGCCCGGCGGCGGCTCCCCGTTCCCAGGAGCGAGCTAAGCCGGACCGGGAGCGGGCGGCGCATCGCCATGCCGGCGTGACGGGCGCCCCCGGCTGCCCGCGCGGGCCCCCGCGCTGCCCCACGCCGCGCCGCGCCGGCGCCGGGCGGCAGGATGGGCTGTATCCAAAGCATCACCTGCAAGGCGCGGATCCGGCGCGAGAACATCGTGGTGTACGATGTGTGCGCCACCATCGACCAGTGCCCCACGCGCATCGAGGAGACCTCGCCCATCGTCCTGCGCTACAAGACCCCCTACTTCAAAGCCTCGGCCCGCGTGGTCATGCCCCCCATCCCCCGCCACGAGACCTGGGTGGTGGGCTGGATCCAGGCGTGCAACCAGATGGAGTTCTTCAACACCTACAGCGACCTGGGCATGTAAGCGACCCGCGGCGCGGAGCCGGAGCGGGGTCCCTGGCCCCGTCTCTCCTCCCCACCCCGACCCTCCTCCTCAGCTCCTTCTTAGCGCTCTCCCCATCCTCTTTCTAAACCTTCCTCCCGCCTCCTCTTCCACCTCCCTCCTCCCTGCGCTTTTGTTTCAGTGACAGGGCGGGTGTAGGGAGGCTCCTCGCGAAGGCATTTTTCTCGTGGTTTGCTTCTGACTCCCTGTGAACGCGAGGAGGACGGTGCGGGGCGGCGAGAACGCGACAAGGAGGGTTCGAGAGACGGGCGTGGGGGTGGCTGGCGAGTGCCCTGGGAGTTTCGGGGCCCCCGTCTGGGCTTGGTGGGGCTTCCCGGGAAGAGTTTGGGGGGACCTGTGGAGAGAGGAGTGGAGTGGAGTGCTGGGGGCGCACGGGCTCTGCCGCGCGTCCTTTGGAAAAGCTGGAGAGGGCTTGGAGGAGAAGGTCCCGGGCGTCCGAGCGGGACGTGCTGGTTCTGCCCTTGTTCCCTTGGATGTTGAATTCGAGCCCTTGTGCCCCAGGCCGGGAAGCCTGCAGGCGTTTCCATTCGGAGCCGCAAACCCGGCAGAGCCGCTTCTCTGGCTCGGCGCCCTCCGGACGAGCTGTGCGGCGGTGGGGAGCGGGAAGGTACCTTGTGCGAGCAGCCTGGGGCTGACGCGGCGCGGGGTTTTCCCTGTGCTCCGGGAAAGTACACGTCTCCTGGCTGTCCAGGGTCCTTACTTGCTCCAGAACTTTACTAATCGCGGCGCCGGGAGGGATTCCCCAGCGCCCACCGGCGAATCCAGTCGGCGAGCTGGGAGCTCTCCAACTTCTTTCAGCAGCGCCGCTCCGTGCGCGCAGAGCTGGGCGGCTGCGGGGAGACCTAGAACCGTGGCGACTCCGTGACCACCACCCGGAGCCTGTTGCCTGCCCCAGAGCCGCAGGCTGTGGGCTGTCGCGTCCAGGACTTTTTAGGCATTCACTTTGCTTAACTCCTTGCCAGCCTTCTTGCAGAAGCAGACTCTGAGCAGTTGGAGACCACAGTGGCTATAAGGTTTGGGGCCTGCATTCTACCTGTGTAACAGTGTTGGTCTAGAGTACCCTAATTAGCCTGCAGCCTCTAGAGAAACCCTTTCTGGAAATCCAGCCTCATTTCATTTATTAACCAGAGACTCTGGAGCTCCCAGGATTCATCCATTGAATATATGGGGCAAGGGAGTTTCTATTTTGAAAGGCCAAACTATCTTTTTTTAATGGCAGCTTGCAGGCTTTTTACTACACTCTGAGCGCATGTAAGTTAACACTAGTGATAGGTGCTAAAAGAAATTTTGACAGGTTGTTTTGTTCCCCCTGTCTTCCCATCAAAGAGTTTGAACTTTTCTCTTTAAGCATAAAAGCTCAGTGCTGGAGAAAGCTCATTCCTACTGAAGACGTGCAAGAGCCTAGTTTCTTCCTATATGCCTCTGTTCACTGTGTTCTTATCTTTCTGAAGACAGCCGGATGTAAGAAATGGGGGACATATTATTTTGGGTGAATCATGCCATTTAAATAGAGACACACCCTCAAAAGGATGATTATATCTGAACACATGGGTCTCTTAAAGCTGTTCTTTTAGAAACCCATTATTTCCAGCAAAGTCAGAGAAAGCTCCAGACCAGGCAAAGGCCTTCCCTTTTGTCCTGGCCCTGACGGCAGTGTGCACCTTGCCCGGGTGGGCGGGGATGGGGGCAGTAATTGCAGTCTGGAGCCCCTGCAGAGGAGGCTAGGAGGGACTGAGCAGAAACAGCCTCACTTTTCCCCAGACTACACAGCCAGGCCTCTCTGTTGCTTTGTATCTCTTGTGAATCAGTAAATCAAAAGCAAACAAATAATTTCTTTCCATAAAAGAAAACATATGCTACCGCAGGAAAAGCCAAGTTGAGATACAAACAGATGTAGTAGTTGAACTTCCTTGAATCTGGGGCAGAGTGTGTCCACAGTGGAACCAGCTTTAATGGGTATGAACTGGTGTGGGGTCTGAGGGGCACTTATTCTCTGACCTTTCCTTACTGAATTCTTGCCTCTGGGGCTTGGAAAAGAGGTTTGCTTTTAAACTGCCACTGTCAGTATTTTAAGTTTCTCGGTGTTCATATTGATGTAGGGAAGCAAAACAGTGCCAAGAAATCGCGAAGTGTATTATTGGAGATCTGGGTCCAGAGTCCACCTGTTTTCATGGTTGCAATAATTGCTATGTTTAAGCATACTTTGGAGCCCCAATTTGATTGAACAAATCTCCACAAAATGTTTATGCCCTGAAAACTTAGCCAGTGCAGACTTTTTAATGGGACCTCATATTGCATGAACATGTTCACAGTCTGTTATTATCCAGTATCTTGGGAGGGGGGGTACCCACAGGCTGAATTTTCACCCCTGTGCGGTGCTCTTGTTACACGAAGCACGATATGATCGGAGGGTATAGGTTAGAAAGCTGCCTTTTCAACATTTTAAAAGGGACTGACAGAGGAAATCCACAATTTAAAATGGCAAGAAACTTCTAGTGACAGGCTTAAAAGAAAACATGAGCATTTGTGGTTTAAAGTTTCAACATTTCCAAGAACGAGTAGGTTTCTGAAGGAGCCTTTGAAATATCTGGTGATCATGATGGCCGGAGTTAATTTGAACTTGAACTCAAGTGACTTGGAACATCCTTGCTTGATTTCATAGAACCCAGACTGGTGGATACTTACGTCCTCTATTTCTCCTTTGGCCCTGATGAACCCCGCAAATGCAGCCCAGATCCAAGTCTTCCTCTCTCAAGAATGAAGGGCCTCTGGTTTTTTGTCAATCATCCCTTCAATAAACAAATATTTATCAAGCGCCTCTCAGGTCTGGGCACCAGCAAAGAAAGCAAAGGACCAAGCAGGCAGCTTCACTGTTCCTCAGTGAAGGAGGGAGGGACACGTGCAGAACAAGCCTTTGCTCCCAAGCGGTGTAGGAGAAATGCTGGAAAGAGGGGTGGGAGGCCAGGCAGGGTTTTCTAGAGGCAGAAGGACTGGAACTGGATGTGAGCAATGGATAAGATTCAGCTAGACAAGGAGGGGGACTCCTTGTAAAAGAGAAGAACAGCAAATATATAAGGGGGTGAGAAAATATAAGGTGTCTTAAGAGAGCATAAGTAGGCTCTCAAGCAGCAGAGCAGTGGGAGATGAGGTCCAAAGGCAGGCCAGGGTCTGCCGGGAAAGGCCTAGGACAGTATGACCTGGAAAAGAGACGGTTGAGGTCAGGTCTTCTGAACCAGTGTGGCGAGGCTCTTCATACTTCCTTCATACCTCTGGGGCATGCAGGGGCTTTTCAACAGAGACGTAAAACCTTTGTGATGGAACAGTTTTGAACGCTAGACTGCTCCAACCAAGAGGTTTCCTGAGTGAGGTCTGAATGAAGAATGGGGTTCATGTGTCAAGGACGAATGAGGTGAAGCCGAGGTCAGGGGGAGAACAGGCAATGGCTAAAGCCCTCCCCACTCCCTCTGAGCCCATGTGCGTCGTCTGTTAGAGCTGTAAGGGGACTGTGGTCAGCCCAGGGCTGGGGGACCCTTGGCCTGGGGGAAACTTGAGGCGGTCACAGCTCACTCCTGTCTGTCTCTACTCCTCCTTCTGAGCCAATGTTGATGAGAATTTGACTCTACCTGCCCACCTTTGTTGCCAGTTCAGTCCAATCCAAGCCGGTTTCTATCTACTCCAGAATTGTTCCGGCTTAGTTTGTGATTTCCATGTTCCAATCCAGCAGATGCTTTTGAGAGACACTCACTTTTTCAGCAACATTCCACATAGTTGACAGCTTCCCCCATCTTGAATCACTCCCATCTTTTAGCTTTATGCTATTTTTCTAGCTGTTTCTCTCTGTTACCTCAAAGTACAGTTCATCGGGACATTACTCATTTGATCTGCTGCCTGCGTAATTTTATCCACTCCAATGGCAGGAGATGCTCTGCGTGATACGCGGTCACCTGCGGTATAGTGTGTGTGTTTCGAGGTACCGTTTCCACTTGGCTGTCTCAAAGACATCTCGGGCTTAATGCACCCAAACTGGAACTCCCGATTGCCACTACAGCTCCCTCCCCAAGTCTGCATCTCCACTGCTCTTCCCCCATCTTGGTAAAGAACACCTCCAGCCCCTGAGCTGCCCAGGCTAAAACATCTGTGGGTCATCCTAGATATTTCCCCACGCGTCCAGTCCATCTGCAGACCCTGCTGGTCCCGTCTCCGGGATAGCTCTGTAATCCAGCCACCACTCTGCATGCACTCAGACCCTCACAGGACAGGTCACTGTCAACTACCACCTGCTCCAAAAGAGGATTTCCAGCCAAATTTCCCACCTTCCTTCTTGCTCTCCCTCCAGTCTCTTCCCCACACAGTGGCCAAGTGATATTTTCAAAACGCAAATGTTATCACTTTCCTGCTTAAACTCTTTTACTGACTTTTCATTGTAATCAGGCGGCAATGTGAAGGCCTATTCTCAGTCTCTGAATTTCTGTTCTTAAGCCATGTCAACCTGTTTCCATTTCTTAAAAAACAAAACAACAACAACAAAACGGCTTCAACCCAATTCAGAACTTTTCCTTGTGCTGCTCTGTCTGAAATGCTTTTCTTGCCCACCCTTTTCTAGCATATTCCTGCTTCTCATTCAGGTCTAAACCGTTACCTCCTCAGGGGCCACCCAGATTTCACAGTTTAAGATTCTTCTGTTCTGTTGAATGAGACACTATTCTTTTACTTGTTACAGTTTGTAAGAATGTACATTTATTTAACACCTGACCCTTCTACTAGAATATAAGCCCCATGAAAGCAGGTATTACATCCATTTTACGCCCTATGAATGGTGCTTTGCTCCTAGAAGATACTCCATAAACGTCTGAAAAATAAATGAGCCATTTTTTCTGACCTCAAACAGTCTGTGTCGTCTTCAACAAATCATGTCTCTCAGCTTTTCTTTAAAAAAAAGAAAAAAGATTTACTTTTTTATTTGAGAGAGAGAGGGAGAGAGAACGCAGGGGGGAGGGGCAGAGGGAGAGGGAGAATCTGGAGCAGACTCGGCGATGAGCACGGAGCCCAGCACGGGGCTCAATCTCATGACCCTGAGATCACAACTTGAGCGGAAACCAAGGGTTGGATGCTTAACCGACTGAGCCACCCCGGCACCCCTCAAAATCAGCTTTTCCTATCACACCCAAGGCTAACCCAATCAAGCTCTTGACCTCTAGACATCCCAGCCGTCGCTTAGCACATACACAGTTTAAGGCTGCTGTGATTTTGTGTCATGTCGTTACCCTGGCAGATCTGCCGCTCCTCAGCACAGGGCTTCCGTCTGTCACTTCCTCTGCCTCCATGCAAATCTATGCACCAGGAACCGTGCTCAGCAAACACCGAAGCCTCACTTTCACGTCACCTGTGATCAGGTGGCATTTGGCGTCTGCCCAAAGAGAGGTAACCTGGAGACCGTGTCATCACTGACTCATGGCCTGAATCTCAGGACTGTGGGTGCTTTAGTACTTCGCCCCCCCCCCCGGGTCATTTCCCCCAAAGCTAGCACTTCCCTTCTCATCCGTGGCTGCCTGCTGCCTGCGTGTGCAGTATGGCTTTGAGTGTGGCCCTCATCGGTCATAGAGACGCCTCCTTTGGGCATCTGATGAGCCCCCCCCCCCAGGCCACTTGCACCAACACCCACCCCCCCATTCCCATTACATCCCCGGATGGGGGGGGGGGCTCATGATCTGAGAGGAGCCAGAGCTGCTCTTCACCAGCAATGTCGGGGACTCCTGGTCTAGAGCGTGAGATGGGCTACAGGACCCACTTCCCTCCTGAGAGTCCTGAGTGCCCTTGAAGGGGAGCTGGCCTCACGCTTTGCCTCTAATCTTCTCCATCTCGGAGCAGAGGAGTGGCAGCGGATTAGCGGGTCTTATCAGGAAGCATTAAGCTCACTGGAGATACAGCACAACTCGGGGGCTGGAGGGGATGGGAGGAACCGGAGGAGACGTCGGGACCGGGGTTGGGGGGCAGTTAAAAATGAAACATGGCTGGTGTGACATGGATGCTACACTTACGCCGGGCATGGGGTGGACGGGGACAGCAGGGTGTCCGTGACCTTCCACCGGCAGCAGAGGCAAAAACTGTCTTTGGGGCCATGTCTGCCAATGCTTCGTGTTCAGGTGAAGAGAGAAGGCTGGTGATTGGGCAGGAAACTGCAGATTCTGGTGTGGGGCACAAGATCCCAGGTGTCTCTTCCCTCCGATTTCTACAGCCCTTGGATCTTGACTGACCCTCCTTCTCCGACCCTGGGAGCTCGATGCTGTCATGTGCCCATCTTCCTGAGGAGAAAACTGAGGCTCAGGGAGATCAGAGGACTCGAGGGCACATGCCTAGCAAGTGGCGGCACGGGGACTGTCTTCTGACTCTGTACCCTGCTGTCTGTATGCTGCCACGGCGTGGCCCTGCTGTGGTGGGGACCCACCGGCGCCCCATTCACGTCAGCACTAGAAAACCTAGTGGTTATGGTTGCTGCAGCCTGGGGCCTCGCTGGCACTGCAGCGCTCCTGGAGGAAAGGCTCGGGGTAGCCCAGAGGCCCCAGGTGGGTGATTCTGTAGCTCCCTTCTCATCCAGCCACTTGGGCCACAGATCACAGAGGTGCTGCCCTTTTTGATGTGTTAACGCTGAACAGGCCACGAGAAGTGGCCACCGTTTATAAATGGCTGTCGTGAGAAGTCAGCAGTAACAGCATCCTGGTGAACACCCCCAGACAAGCAGGGCCCGCGTGGTGCCAGGGTCCCTGGGAGGGGTTGGGGCGCACACACCTGCCGCAGAGAATCCCCCACATAGTATGGGGGGAGCTGCCTGCCATTCTCACCGGGCCTCACAAATCAGCGAAGTACCCTGGAGTTGTCGCAGTGGGTTTTAGAAGGAGGGGTGCATGTATCCAGGCGGCGGGAGAATTGTTCGCATCCAGGAAAGCCTCCTGAGTCTGGGAGAAGTGCTACCCAAGGGCCACGAAGGGAGGAACAGAAGATGACATGAAACACACGGCCCCTGGGAAATCTCAGCAGCGGGGGGGGGGATACTCCTGTGGCAGTGAGGTTCAGGAGCTGGCAAGCAGCCCGGCCAGGAGTCCGGGCCCCGGCCACCACGGGCCCCTGCTCTTTCTAACCCACTGCCTTCACTCCTAGGAAGGAGGCTCTCAGAACTCACTCTGTGAAATATCGTTGTCCCTCTACAGTTCCCTAGTCTTTTCCAGAGAGCCCTAGCTGTAGTGCTTTTCTCCGATTTGTGTTTCCTCACTCCTTTGGAAACAGAGAACATCGTTCTGAGGTTGGGGTGTGGACGTCTCGGGGCTCCCCCTGAGAGCGGCGGTAGACATTAGCAGTGAGAACTGGGTCTTTCGGTGGGGGGCAGAGAAGGCAGCCCCCAGCTCTCAGGGACCCCAAGCCAGCCAGTCTGGGCTGCAGATTTTAGCCCTGGGCCGCCTCCTCCAGGAGTTTCCTTGAGGGTCCCCTGTCAGCCTGGTGGGCAGCATGACAGTCACCAGCGCACGACAGTCACTCAGACCACTCAGTTCCTGGACTTCAGAGTCTGTTCGTCCCTCAGACTCTCCAGACCATCACTGTTTGGACAGATGATCAGAAAGAGAAAGAAGACCCACTTCTGGTGGCAGAACGACCCTTGGCTCACCGGAAGGACATCCCTCTGCCTCCCGGGAATTCTGGTACTATTATCCCTTTCCCAAGGCCCCCTCAGGCCACCGTGTGAGCCTTGTGGACCCTTCTCCCTCATTAGGTTCTGGGATGCTAGCCAGATAGAGCCAGCGGCTCACTGTGCCCCTGAAGATACAGCTGCTGGCTCCCCAGCGCAGGGGTTCAGGTCAGACGACCTGGGTTCGAGCACCAGTCACGTGACCTTTGGCAGATGCCTTAACAGTTCAGTGTCTGCTTTGCATGCATGTCACTGGGTGATGAGATCTGTCCCGTCTCCATCACTGGGGGTAAAGACCGTGAAAGAGCGCTCCAAACTGAAATGTGCCATGCACGTGTTATTGTTATCATTACGGAGCGTGACTCTTGTCACTAGAGAATGACTCTCAATCAGCCTCAAGGAACAGGGAGGTCGTGGCCATGGCCCTGTGGCTTCCAGGCAGAAAAGCGTTCACACTCTGAAGATGGATGGGTCCCAGACGGCTCAGCTGCTGCTCCCCAGCCCTGCTCAGAGCCGGAAGGAAGGAGAAAGGCTGGCTTTGCCCAGAGGGCGCTGGGGCTGTTTTCCACTCATACTCAGGGGTGGGTGGTGGCTACCCCTTGTCCCACCCAGAAGTCACCCTCCCAGATGTACTCTGAGCTGTGGGCTCTGGTCAGCATCCAGGACCCTGAGAGCTTCCAGTTCCTGGACAGGATGCCTGCAACTCAGCCACGTCCTTGTGGGGACACCCCACCCTGTCCCGGCCCCCCCTGAGGGGACTGGGTCAGTCAGATGAGGAGCCTAGGACTTGGGGACGATACTAGAGTGTGTAAGCCATGCTGTTCCAGCTCCGGAAGGAGCTGTAGCTGCAGACTTCACAGCCCAGGTGGACAGATAGGACCAATACCTGCAATGATTTGCGTCTAATTATTGTTAATATGTCTGCTGTCATTAATATACTTTATTCTCTCCGTATAAAAGGATTTTTTCTCTTTATAAGACCTCACATAATTAACCTGATGATAACCATGACACATATTTATGGCAATTGTTATTCCCATTTTACATAAGTAAGTGGAGGCCCAAAGAGATGAAAGACTGTGTTCAAGGGCACCCTGGCAGGCACTGGGTGGGACAGGCCTGGAGCCCAGGCCTCTCAGCTCCTGCCCTAGTGCCTCCCCGTGCCAAGTGCACAGTCAGCCAACCCTGGACAGGAGCGGGGGACAAGAGGGGTCATCCTCAGAGCTGTGCACATTGGGCACCTCTGAGCCGGTCAGCATTTGTGGCCTCTAAAGACAAGAGAGGGCAGATAGGAACATCTCAATGTATTCAACAGAAGCAAAGAGAAATGTGCACGCTGTCAGATTAAAGTGAAATAAATAAGACCGTGGTGTCTGATGGCACCTCAGGGGGGTCTCGGGGACAGGCCTGCCTCAGAAAGCCTCTGCCTGCTGCTCTCTCTTGGGGCCTGACCTTTCCAAGCTGGCTTTGGGCCTGTGTCAGGCTGGGGCGCTCAGAGGCTGTCCGAGGTCTAGCTAATGGGAAGTAATAAACCATCGTCCTCAGTCAGCATCTTGAAGGGCAGGCAGGCTGAGGAGGTCGGGGCTTCTGGGCATGAGTGGTGGCCTAACACACCTTGGCAAGTTGGGAATGGCCAGAAGCAGGCCAATGAGACGTTGCTTGGCTCTAGGCATGAAGATAGGGGACTGGGGTCAGGCGCTGGGGTATGTGGGGACTGTGAGGCCGGAAGGGTACACAGACAGGCTGGTTCTGGGAAAGCAGGATGCTGCCTTGTCTTTTCCTCCTAAGGGCCACCAGCTGAGCCATTCCCAATGACAGCCTCCACATCCGAGGCTGGGGGACTCCATTCAAAACCAGATTGTTTTAAAGGGACTCAAATAATTGAGAATCTGTTTCAAACGTTCATGAATAACCTTCACGTTTTTTAAAGAAATTAGTGTCAGAAAACTAAACCCACACTCCCAAGATTTCTTCGTGGCCTTTGGAGCCAGGGAGCCTGTCTAGTGCTGGGCCATACGTGGGCTTTAAGGAAGGAGCAGGTATTTGCCTATTGCCTGTCTCCCTATGAGGCCATGAGCAGCTCACTCAATGACAGTCAGCCATTTGTTGAACACGCGTCTTGTGCTAAACGTGCCATGTGCACATCTGTAAAGTGGGGCTGTTGCTTTCCCCGAATTAGAAATGAAGAAACTGAGGCCCAGAGAGGTTGAGTGACTTCCTGGCATTACGCAGCTAATCGGTGACAGCCAGGATTAGAAACTAGATTGCCAGAGACTGTGACGTCATGCTGCCTCATGAAGGGGTGAGTGAGTGAATGAACCAATGAATGGGTGGGGGTGTTCGGGATATTGCCTGCACGCTTGCTTTTGTCCTTCCTGAGCAAACCTGGGGAACAAAGGGTTTAATCAGATTGGAAATTGCCAGCCTCCTCGCCTCCCAGCTGGTTTGCTCAGCTGGTCAGGACGTGACGTTAATGAGACCAGGGTCTTGGGGTTGGACCCAAGGGACCCTCTCAGCACCTGAGTTCGCATTCTTTACCCAGCCAGCTACCCGGCAAGTGACGGCTACCAGCTACCAGTCACAGCAGAGTCTAGATTAAAGAGAAACACCCAGAAAAGGGCAGGTAGTGGGTCAGCAGAATCATCCATAAGTCGCGAAGTGTTAGGGCAACGTGGGAACTCATGTCGCCCCCTGGTCATCTTAACAGACGGCGACCCTGATGAAGCCCAGAGACGGGCCGTGACACAGCCAGTGACCCAAGTCCTTCCGACCCCGGGCACCCCTAGTCTGTGAAGTAGTAACTGGGTCACCACCTCCTATTGTTTCATCCCTGCCCCCACCGCCCCCTTCCCTGTTTGCCGAGGGTCCAGGTTTCTGGGCAGAGATGGCCACCTGCCCAAGAGAGGAAGCAGCCCAGAGTCCAAGAAGGGCCTGGTCCTCGGCAGCACAGGGACGAACTCACATCAGCCCAAGGGATGTCTACACAGTTGCCGGGAGCGGAGAGACCAGCCTATTCCCAGTGTCCATAGACAGTGATTAGCAAGCAGGAAAGGAGAGGGTCTCCCCAGAGACGCCCATCACAGATGGCAGGAAATGGGAGGGTTTGGCAGCCTGAGGGAGGAGGGATGTGTGGAGAATGTGAGATTCTGCCTGGGTGCCCAGCCGCTCAGAATCCCTTTCCCCCACCTCCCCGCCCCCTCGCACCCAGGGCCATACATGGGCCCCCTGGCCTGCTGCCCACACACAGGCAAGGTAGCTTCATGGCCCCTGGCAGGTTGAGAAGAAACAAGATCCAACTGGTGTCAAAGGTGGCAGATTGTGAGGGGCCGGGAGCCCTCCCCTGACAGCAGGGCTCAGCTGGGAGGCTCCTGGGGGGCCGAACAGATGGGGCAAGTCTGAGAGGGTAGCCTAGCAGCCTGGAGACTCTGTTTCTGGTCTGGCTTCTAGTTGGGTTTCTCTCCACTTTTTTTCTCTTATTTTCTGCTCACTTGAGGCCGTTTAGCACAGGGGCATGATCTAAGTGTGCGGCTGCTTACTCTGAAGAAGGGAGGGTGGAGGGGAACAGAAGCGAGCTGGTCAAGGCCAACACACAGTTTGCCCCTGGTGGGATTTAAGGGGGGGGGGTTCTAGAGGAAGGACTGCAGAGGGACCTGTGTGTGCCTCCGAGCAGCCTATCACCTCGGCCCATCGGGTGGCTCCAAAGCTCTGTCTTTGCACCACTGCAGGTTGCCCGTCATGAGGACTCTGGAAATTCCGAGCAATGTCAGATAGTCTGCCTCCCCCTTACACGGTCCTGTTCCAGCCTGGTCCTCCCTCTTGACACTTGCACTGGGACCCACCTCCCGCCCTCCCTGGAGGAAGAGGCACCTTCAGATTTCCCGACCGAGGTGGGCCCCTCACTATTGTCCTGTTGGCTTGCGTGGCCTTTTCAAGTCCCTGTCCACCACATGCACTGTCTCTGTGTCCATGTCAACATTTCCCTGCCTGACTTCTGGTCCTCTGCTTATCTCAGGCCAGTCACCCTGTCAGACTGCTGGGCCTTAGCCAGATGCCTGCCCCTGACCCCCGTCCTCCTGGGTCCTCTCTGTCAGACTCCCTCTCTTTCTGTCTGAGGTAGGACAGAGAAATGCAGAGGGGCTCCCGGCCAGAGGACCATGCTGTCCTTTGTCCTGGGAGGCCATGAGCCACCCTGTCCTCCTCCACATACCCTCTAAGCCAGCACTCTTCCTCTCATGGATGGTGGGGGTGGGGGTTTCAAAAGCCACGGAACAATCTTTATAAAGAAAATTGTTTGTGACTTACAGGGGCAACTAAACTAGAGTTCTGGAAGTCTGGCAAGGCAGCTGGAACTCAGGCCAGACCAGAGGACCGGGGACATCACAGAGTGGGCGGGGCAGGGAGGGGCAGATTGGTGTTCCAGGCCCCAGTGCCAGGCAGGGAGGGGCAGATTGGTGTTCCAGGCCCCAGTGCCAGGCCGCTCGCAGAAGTGTGTCGCAGAGGGATGGGGTATGAAAGAAGTTGAAGAACGTGGTTCATGGCCCTTGTCCTCTTGGCGGCCATCAGAAAGGCCTGGGTGTCCAGAGCAGACCCTAAGATGTGGGAAAGAGGACAACTGATGGGGTGCAGACGGCCAGCCTGGTTCCTGCCCAGTGAGGCCAAACTCTTGACCTTTTGTCTGGACCTGCCTTACGTGGGGTGGGGGGGTGAACTTGGGAGACCCAAGTGAGGCTGGCGCCGATCTCACCCCCACCCCAATGCCAAAGAACAGCCCCCTCAGTCTTCTCTGCTGAAAGCCCCTAGGGTAACAGCCTCTGGTCAGGTAGCTGAGCCAAGTGGCCCCAACTAAGGGGTGCCTGAGACGGAAGGGAGGGTTGGGGCCAGGCACCCGGAGGTGCTCCTCTGCCCCCGGTGGTAAAGGTGCGTCCTCCTGCACTGGGCTGCCGTCTCATCTTCTCTCAAATGTCTCTGAGAAAGGTCATCTTTACAGAGCCTGGGGCCCCCAGGGCATCTCACCATCTGGGTGAGGTCGCTGTGGGGCTGCTGTGGGGCCGCTGAAGACTTTCAGAGATGGAACTGTTGCACGATGAGACAAACGATCAGACCTGAAGTTGCCTAGAAGGGGTCATTGTGCAGATTGGGAGCCAAGGGCCCCTTTCTCCTGCAGGAGCCTAGAACCGTCGGCCTAGAACGGAAGGGGAGAGGCAGCACCGGTCCACCTGACAAGGTTTTCGCAGAAGCCTTAGCTGTCGACCTTTAACCTTCAGATCTGTGCAGACCTTTCCATTAAGCAGCCGATTCTCTTTAGCCAAATGGCTGAAGGGTCGCGTGGGCCCAGGACTTGGGGACAGCACCCTCTGGGGATGGACTGTGAACACTTGGACCTTCACATGGTTTCCTCTCTGCTCACATCGCGCCACCATTTCTGTGGTGTGTGGCGGTGACTTCAGACTCAGGATGGAGGAGTCCTAGGCCAGGTACCCCCGTGCTGGACAAACCACCACCACTAAGGAAGAGTAGGGATGCTTCTGGATCAGCAGACAGGTGTGTTTAGGTCTTCCTTCCAAGAGAGAAATCCATCCCCACTTGGAGGCGGAGAGGGGTTTTTCTAAGATACTCTCAGTATCTGGTGCTTCTTGAAATGTCTGGGCATCAGAATTAGGATCTAGAATTTCACCTTTGTATTTACGACTTGCCACAAACACAAAGGAGAAGCATTTTGGAATGCTTTCATGTTACTCCAAAAGACCAAAGACATAGGAAAAATATGCTATTAGAAACATCACTGCTTAAATGGAAGCAGAGGAGCCAGAGAGAAGGAAGTGGGCAGATGGTGAGGCTGTCTTCACTGGGACAGGTCAGGGGCTATGTATATCCAGAGTTCAAGAGCACAGACCTGTTTACAGGGTAGCGTCGAACTCCTGAGCTGTTGCAGCTCTACCTGCAAACATTTCCAGTCTCAACGATTCAGTCTCTTCTGTCCTGCCATCCTTGTTGGTCCACATACGTGCATGACCCAGGACGGAGCTGAGATGGATCGCCCTGACCCTTTGGCTCCTTGGCGAAAATCCACTTCTACACAAGCTCAGAATCTTGGCTCTGGGTCACTCCATTCAACTTCTGGATAGTCACTATTTATGCCCATGAGCTCAAACTTGTTAGTTGTGTTGTGCAGATGTTCTGAGTTCCTGCCAAGTTCTATCTGCTCGCTCTACCCATTACTGAGGTCTGTTGAAATGTCTCCCCGTGCTGGGGTGTTCCTGACTCTCTTCCTGCAGGGCACTCCAGTTTGCTTTACACGTTTCGAGGCTGAGCCTGCTTACTTCTTTGGTTTTGCTTCCTCTTCATGTTTGACCTCTGGGGAATCTGTTTTGCAAGCTCAGCTATGGATTCCATAAAAGATTTGTAATGGAGAGTTTTTCAGGATATTTACTTAACTATGTTCTGACTTCCTTACTAGGTTCTTCTGTTCCTTAACTAGAGGCAAAAGTAAGGCAAAAAAAAAAAAAAATAATAAGCTTTTAGGGGCTACTTTTTCTGATTTGAAGGAATATCTTTCAAAGCAAGCTGCTTGGCAAGGCAAGGCGCTTTGGTAAAAAGACCCGAGGTTTCTTAGCACCCCTCCCATTGGGAGTGGAGAGAGGAGCCAAGGCACGGTGAGGATCTTGGATTGAAGGAGTCTGGCAAGACCCGTACGGTGCACCGGCCACAGCCAACAAAGGCATACTGCTGTCTCAGTGACTCAGTTTCTCTCCAGTGTTGTAAATGCCTCTGTTCAGTGACTATGGCATTGGTCCCCATCTGTACACACTTCAGGGCCCCAAGTCTGCCTTGATGAACCAGGATGTTCTCTTGGAGAGGAAGGTGCATTCCTAAGAAGCCTCTAGACCCTAGCTGAGCACAGCCAACCACAGTGTCCTTCCGGAGCATCAGAGATTCAGAAGGATTTGCTCCAGGTTTCTTTGCTCTTCTTCCCTGGGCCTGACCCTGAGGCTCATTTTGCACTGGCATTCAGCCCTTGGCAGGTGGTGAGATTGTGTGCCTTCTCTTCCAGATGGCTCCGAGAAGGACCAACAGGAGGAGGGAGGGAGCGGGGAGGCAACGCAGTGTGCTGTTTGGAGGCGTAACCAGGGGCCCCTGAGAAGGCACCCATGCCTGGCACTGCCCGGGCACTCCTTGGGCTGACTCTCCCGGAAGTGGGGACGGGGGTGGGGACTCCCTGCGCCAAGCTGCTCTGGGGTGTGGCGATCCCAAGGCAGTTGGGGGTCACATAAAACTAGAATCTGGTGACCAAAGGCTAGGCTAGAACTTGAGCATCTATGTACCAAAGTGCTTTTCTCTAGGTACTTCCGCTGAGGCTCAGACTTACTCTTAGAGCTCGTGCTGTTGTTGTCCGTATAACAAGGGAGAAAACACAGGCTCGGGAAACAAGTGATTTGGCAGGTCCACTCGGTTAGGAAGTGGCCACACTTGCCACCTGATTCCACATTGATTGCTCCCTTTTGATAAGCTGATGGTAGAAAGAGAAAAGGCGATAGAACTTCAGAAGCTGGAAAGACTGCGGAGCCCCCAGTCCGACTGCTTTTTCTCAGGTCCAGCAGCAGCACAGGTGTGACAAGAGGTCAAGGGAATTGTCCCAGGTCACACAGACAGCTGAGCGGCAGATCAGCTGCGAGCCTCCAAGGATGGAGTTTATTGTGAAACATGTCTGTTTTCATAATAATTCTGTGAATTTAATTTTTTATGCAAGCTTATATCCCTCCGAGAAACACACTCCATAACGCAGTGACGGTCCGCAGGAACGACCTTGCTGGGACTGGCCCTGTATCGGGAGCACAGGGTCGGAGCCTCCACTCTCAGCTGGGCCTCCGGGCTCCAAGGGGCCGAATGAGTTGTCTCCTCCTTCCTGAGCAGGTGGTGCCTGTCAGAGAGCGGAGCCGCGCCTCCCCCATCTGACTGGCATGCAGTCTTCTGTCCATTCCCTGGCCACCCGATAGGCACAGGACGAACATACCATGCCGGGGGTTTCACCCAGATGTGCCTCGTTAATACTCACTGAAATTCAGATCATCTCTGCGAGACACATAAAGAAACTGAGGCCCTTCAAAGATCATGTAATTTCCCCAAACTCGCGGTGCTGGAACCAGAATTCAAAGGGCTCCAGGTTCAAAGGACTCGGAAGCTATGCTTCTGACCAGCAGTATCAGGACAGCATTACTAGTACTGTTGCCTCACCTAAGAGAGGAAAAGCAACCTCCCGATCCCAAGCAGGGCTTGCAGAGCCTGGACAGCAAATCATCTGAACACCTGATCACAAAACTATTGCAAACATTCTTACCAAACTGCACATGCATGAGAGAGAGTTCAGGATTTTTCTGTAAGCCAACAAAACACTCTTTAAACAAAAATTACCAAAGACTTGTGCTCTTTGTGTTACCAGCTCTTTGGACCCCTCACCCCATGCCTTGCGTTCAGGTGAGGTTTGCATGGGATCTGGAGTTGGGTGGAGATGGAGATTCGTTGTCATTGTTGTCATGCGGCGGGTGAAGCATTAGATTCCCAAGGAGACGGCGCCATGGTGGAGAAGGGCACAGGGCTCAGAGCCACCCAGCTCCTAAAACTCACCGCCCTTAACTCCTCTTTGACAGAGGCCACATAGCACGAAAGAGCCCAGACTCTGAGCCCCCACACACAGGCTATGTACGTAGCTCTGTCCGTAGCTATTACTAGCTGTGTGACTTCAGGCAGTTCAGAGACCTCTCTGTGCCTCTGCTTCCCCATCCATAACAGGGGTACCTACTTCATAGAGTTGTTAGAAAGATTACAGGAGTTAACATTTATTACATGCTTACAACAGTGCCTGATGCATTGTGAGCACCCGGTGTTTTTGTTAAATGTTTTTAAAAATAGGTGAGGAGCGCCTGGGTGGCTCAATCGGTTAAGCGTCTGACTCTAGATTTCAGCTCAGCTCATGATTGCAGGGTCGTGGGATGGAGCCCCGCATCCATCTCCATGCTCAGTGGGGAGTCTGCCAAGATTCTGTCTCTCCCTCTCCCTCTTCCCTTACCCATCCCTGCTCTTGCTCTCACTCGCTCTCTCTCTCTCTCAAAATAAATAAATAAATCTTTTTTAAAAAGAAATAAAAATGGGTGAACAAATAACAAAATGAACAAGTATTCGTTGAATACCTCGTATGTGCCAGGAGCTGTGCTGGGAAATCTCTCATACCATGCAGAAAATCTTGTGGTTGCGTACAGCCCCTTCATACAGCTAAATCAGCCAGCTGGTGTTATTAAGCACCTGAGTGCTTGGCACTATGCGGGGTCCACTGTGGGCTTTGTAATCAGGGAGGCCTGCCTGGAGGAGGCAGAACCTGATAGACTGGGAGAGACCCCTGAAAGACCACCATTAAGTTGCCTTTTCTCCAGGCAGAATTATACCAGTTCCCTAAAGTGTCCTTACAGGTTCAAACGTGCTCATCCTTGGGGCTCTCTTCCCAGAGGTCTTCACGAGCAGCACGGGAGGACTTGTCATCTAGGCATTGTTATCCCGGCCTCATGCCTGCTTTGCTTCTCCAGAACCACGGCGTTCCAGTAAAAGAAGTCAGGTGTTACCTTCCACAGCCCCTAGGACTTCTCTGGCCATCCTCACCTCATGCCCAGCCCTCCTTCCCCGTCCTGGTTGTCAGCAAATTCCCTTCCCTGTGTCCACTGCTTCGCTTACTAGGCTGCACTTGGTTCCTTCCTAACCGCCTTTCCCAGGACGGATTTCCTTCTGCTCATCTCCTCCTAGATCAGCTGTCTCCTGAACCCCTAGACCCAGAGCTCAAAGCCCCTGGATTAGATTATGAGCTCAGAATTTTTAGGAACCCTGATGGCTTTGTGTGCATGCTTGGCTGGGGATGAGACCTACAAAGACAGAGTAGAGGGTCTGCATCCGAAAGTCATCAACTGAACCTGATCACTGAACATGGAGGAAGGCAAAGGACCTAAAGCTCCCAAGGGGAACCTCAGGATAACTGCAGGCCCTGTGAACCAGAATGAAATGCATACCACTGCTCAGGAGGCTGTCACCTGTGCCGAGGTTGACGGAGATGTCCCCTGGGACCCATTCCCCATGATCTGTCCCCTTTACCATCCTCCTGCGTTCTGGGCTCTGAATTGGAACATCAGCTTAATGTGCCACCCTGACCCAATAATAAGTTTAATTCAGAGATACAAAAAGTGATTCAGACAGGATCCTAAATAAACATAAGGCTTTGTGGTCCCAAATGATATAAAACCCAGAGTGGAGAAGGTAGACATTGGCCCTTGAGGTCAAAAGCCTTTTCAACAAAGTGGCCGTAGCAGTAACTGTGAAACATCAGTCCATTGAACTAAAGGCCCAGAGAATTCCCATGAATTGTCCTCAGGGAAGATTCTGAACCTTCCAGGCCATGTTAATAATAACCGTCCTTCATCTCGGTAATAGAAACTTACAAAGTGCTTTTGCTCGTAACATTGCCTGTGCTTCTCACCATAGATGTAAGAGGAAGGTTGGGGCGGTAGCGTCTCTTTTTTGCAAATGAAGAAACCAAGACCCAGCAGAGTTGTGTGACATGTCCAAGGCCAGAAGGCAAGGAATATGACTAGACAAGCTGCTTTTGACTCGTGATGCACGCTTTGTCCACTCTGCCGCCCTTCCAGCCCTCGGGTTCTGCATTTGATCGTCAGCCTGATGGGCAGCCAACCTAGAAGAGCCAGTCGCCTTTCATTTGGAAAACTTGCAGAGATGGGCTCCATTTGGTGCCAGAAATGTGTCTGACTTGAGCTTGTCTTTGACAATATACAGATCCAAGACAAGCATTTTGCTGACTTTTGCTAAGATAATGCTTTGTGGCCTCTCTTAAAGTCACAAAGCAGCTGGAAGGGAATTTGAGAAAACGTCTGACTCATCCTTTGCTCTCCTCCAGGAAACCCAGAGGGAGGTGGGTGTCCTGTATCACACAGGCCCTTACACACACACACACACACACACACACACACACACACACACGTGCGCGCGCGCACCCTGCCTTCACCCATTGAAAACCCTCCTTTCCCTTTGAAAACCTGAGCTAAGTGCTGATGCCATGATGGCATCTGGACCCAACGTGCAGAATGCCCTGGAAGGCAGGACACCAGACGTGCTCTGGGACAATTTTTTGCCATTCAGACAGGTTAATGAGACAGGTGGAAACACATCCAAAGTGTCAAGTCTCGCCTTGGTTCCATGTTTAGGAGGCAACTCTGACTTGGAAAAACGAACATGCTGCAAACAGTCTTGATGGAAAAGATGAGAGTCTGAGACAGGAATGGCAATTCCTGCAGTCCTTGGCCTCCTGTGTCTGTGGCTCTCGTCAGGGGTCACCTTTTTCACCCAGGGCCCTCCAGGTGTCACCTCCTTTACTTTGACTAAGATAGATTCAACCCTGGAGGGCCCCCTACCACCTGTCTTCTTCGGCATAGTTTGAGAATCAAGGAACTAAAGTCTGCTGTGGGCCTTTGAAATGAGAGTCCAGTCTAGCAGCTGGTGTTGAGTTCCCCCACTGCTCACCCCATCTCTGGCTTTTTCAAAGAAACTCAAAACTACTCCTTTTCATAGGCAGGGGTTGGAAGAAACGGTTGCTTTTTTTTGTAGGAAGATAAATGAAGTTACAGAGCAGCCTCTGGGTGAGGTCCCGTGGGGGAGAACAGAGCAGGGATTTCTTCCAGAAAGAAATGGCAGAGCCCTCCTTCGCCTGTGGGCTCTCCACCTTTGATGTGCTCTTTCCCCCTTGAAGCTGAAGATTCTGCCCTGAGGAAAGTTAGTTTACACCTTGTTACTGAAGAAAATAGCTGAGGTTTGAGAGAGAAACAGCCTCCCACTCGCTGTCTGTCAAGAGCTAACACGGCTCAGAGGAATGGGAGACCTCCCTCTGCTCCCCTCTCTGCCTGCCCCATGATGCTCCCATTCTTCCTGCTTCCACGTGAGGACAGCCAGCTTCCTCCTCCCCAGCCCTGCCTCCCCTCTTTGGGAATTGAGCTAATCCTTTAGGAAATATTTAATGTTCATAGGCCTCTCTTGCATAGAAGCTGTTTAAGGGTTCTTGTGATCCTGGATTTAAATCCGTCTCTTTCATTTCCTACAAATTTATTGCCATCTGTTGATTTCATTCCTATGACACCCACGTCAAGATCATTCATAAAGAGGAGCAGAGCCATTCCTAGACCCTTCCCTTACTCAGCACTTTCCCCCATCCAAATGCCTGAGCGTGCATGGGTCTGTGAAAGCACATTCACCCTCTCCCCCTCCCCCTTCCCCTCCCTCTTTTGGTCTCTCAGTCTCTCTCTCTCTACACACACACACACACACACACACACACACACACAGAGTGCACACACACATCTGACAGACTATCAGGCAGTTTTGAGTTTCAGTATTCATTTCCTGAATAATGAGAAGGAGGCTCTCACCAGTCCCTTTATCCCCTGGGAACCCTGGTTGCTGGACCCACTAATTTGGGTTCAGGATTTCTTTGCAGCCTTTTGTCAGCTATTTTCGTCATCGTTACTCATTCCTTCCTAAAGCCCCTTTCCTTTATTCTCATCAAAGGTAAGTTAGCAGGTTGTGTCTCATCTGTCCTGCAGGCCCTGGGGGCCTCCAGTCCCTCCCATCCTGCCCACCCTACCCACGGGAGGCTTGGAGGGTTTGGGGAGGGACTAAATGAGGTGGCCCCGAGCCCAGTGCTCGGCACAGGGCCTGACTCCAGTTAAGGGTCCACACAATTATCATTGGTGTTGTTTTAGCGTCTGCCAGTCCTGTCCTTTAACCCAACCCTTGTCAGATCTGCCCACCCTCTTCTCCCCATCCCTGCCCCCTTGTGCAAGCCCCACCTCCTCTCACCTGCACCACTGCCTCCCATCTGGCCTCCCTGCCTCCCATCCCCAAGCCCTTCCCTCTGCCACCTGTCCTCTGTATCCAGTCAGAGTGGGCACCTCAGAATATAAATCTGATCATGTCATCCTCCTACTTACAAGCCTAAGGTTCTCCACGCCCTCCGAAATAACATTCACACTCCTCACTAAGTAATGCCAAACGTCTGCTGGGGAGGGCATCTAACCTGCCTCCTCTGCCTATCCCTCTGTGGGGCTCAGCCAGAGCCACCACTGCACGCCGCCCCCAGCCAAGGTCCCCCTCCCTTTCAGAACACACCTGTGCAACTGAAGCAGAATGTCGGGCTTCAGACTCCTCACTTCCCATACTACTGCTCTGCATTGTCAGTGTTTTCACATCTATTGATAGCATTGTGGGGCGGCAGCAAGAACACGGGCCTGCGAGCTCAGAGTTCTAGGATTCTGGCATTTCATTTAGATTGCCAGTAGTTCTGTGAGATAGAGAAAACAGGAATTATCTCCTTTTATCTGCAAGCGACGAAACGGAGCCGGGGGAAGAACTCTTTCATTCATGTTTATGGAGCCATTACTGGTCTTAGGACCAAGAGCGCATGACATAGCAGAAAAGTATTGGACTTGGAGTTGAGAGCCCTGGATTCAAATTTCAGCTCTGCTACGGTACAGCTGTGTCACGTAGAATGCATTAATTTTCTGATAAACTTTATTTTACTAGCTACAAAATTAATAGGTGTACTAGAAAAAGAAAATGTAGCCAATAGGTGACGTTGTGGTCCCATTAGCCCTTTCTGTGCCTGGGGCAGACATAGCTAATAGATCACAGCACACCCTCCCACCGAGCAGCCCCAGCGGTCCAGGAGCCAGCAGCCACTGCTGCAAATCGGAGTTGGCACAGAAAATGAAATTGCTTGCCATCCCTCCACTAGATCTCCAGGTTCTTTTCTAATCATCTTGGGCATAGAAACCTGTTCTCCGCTTTCCGCCAGGTCAGCCTAGAACCTCCCTTTTCTGGAGATACTACGGTAACAGAATGAGAAGCTCCGGGTCCGGGTCCCTTCTCTTGCCCCCAGTCTCCTCGGTTTGGCTAGAGTGTAACGGCCCGTCCCGTGTGCTAGTTCTGAGGAGCGAAGGACAGAGAGTAAGCAAACACTTTTCTAGACCGTAGAAGGCAGTACGAGTGCATTCCCGTAGCAGACCCTCGGAGCTTCCGCTCTGCGCCAGGCACTGTGCCAACACGCGGGGCGAGCTGTGTTCGTATTTGGCCAGGCCGGCAACGTGAGCACACGACCACCAGCCATCTAGGTTCTCTTCCCACGCGGAGGCTGATTAAAGAGCCCGAGAAGGGAGCCCGGCCTCTGGATCTGGAGCAGACGCACCACCCCAATTACAGGCAGGGTAGCCCCGGGCCTGGGGCAGAAGGCGGGAAGCTCACGCTCCCTGAGCTCATTGCTTTTTTTCTTTCAGCAGATCTGCCTGTTGCCCCTTTCCTCTCTTATCTGCTCTTTGAGTCTTTTTTTTTTTTTTTAAAGATTTTATTTATTTATTTGACAGAGAGAGACAGCCAGCGAGAGAGGGAACACAAGCAGGGGGAGTGGGAGAGGAAGAAGCAGGCTCATAGCAGAAGAGCCTGATGTGGGACTCGATCCCGTAACACCGGGATCACGCCCTGAGCCGAAGGCAGACGATTAACCGCTGTGCCACCCAGGCGCCCCGTGCTCTTTGAGTCTTTTATGTGGGATTATTGCTTATCAGTAAACTTAGGCTGCTGGGAAAAGAGAGAAGTGAGGGTCACGGTTTGTAGTAACCCTGGCAGGGGAAAGGCGGCAGCAGTCAGAGCAGAAGGACTGGGCTTCTGGATGAGGCTGTCCTGTTCCCCGCACCACTGATCGGCTCTCGGGGGCCAGCGCACAGTGAGACGTCTGCTCCCCAGCCCCACCCCTTGCCCCCGCGGCCTCCGGGCTCTGGGAAGATTAACGTGTCCTCTGGAAAGCACGTGGCGCTTTTTGGAAAAAGCCATGCTGTGAACTCCGACACTGGTAGAAAGAAGATTGAAGTCTTAATCAAATCTCTGCCTCGCTCCATGTCTTAGGATACTTACAGCCTTGTTCTGTTACATCCTCTGTGTCGTTTGCTAGTTCCCAGCTGGTCCCGCAGACAAGCACCTTACTGGCAGTTTGGTGAAGACACTGTACTTAGCCTACCTAAAAATACTGGTGAAGGGCACGTCTCCCTCCAAGGGGCTGCTTGAGAAGATTTAGTGCTGAGGCTTGCCATGCTGCTTAATTTTTCCTGCTCCATGTTGTGAATGCGGGAACCCCTGGGGATTTCCGTGGTCTTAGGAGACTAGCTCCCTCCCTAATGTATCAAAACCAACTTTCAGAAAACACATTTTGTCTGTACTGACTCTAAAATACCCTGGATGATTAATCTTTGCACTATCTTTGCAGAATACACACAGAATATGACTCTCCAGGGGAAGAGAAACTCATTTAGGCACTGACCACCCCTCTCCCCATTTGACAGGTGCCATGGTGTTAGTGCTATGTCTGGGCCTGTGCTGGAGCTGGTAACCCAGAAGGCCGGAGCCACGATGGAAATTGTTCCATTTGGAATTCTCCCTGGCTTGGGTGCCTCTCTATCTCTTTCTCGCCTGGCCACAGAAGGAGACTCAGTGCCATCCGTCTGCCCTTTCTCTGAATCTTCAAGGAGAATATCTTCACCCAGCATGTCTTGTGCTATTGGCCTGAATAGAAAAGCAATGAAAGCTTATCCCTTATTGATAGTGAAACAGACAAGGGGTGATGCACGCTTTCATTATAAATGGTGATCCAGAAGGATTCAGGTAATGCAGGCAATGGTCCATCAAGATGGTGTTTCCTGCTAGCCCATCTCCCAGCCTTAGCTACTGGAGTTGTTCCCAATATACCCTTTGTTCAGAAAGGAATTGTTCTCAGAGTTTTGGACTTGGAGAACAAAAGAATGTGTTTTGAAGATTTCCTTGCTGTTACACTGTCGTTAGAGATTATATATCCCTGCCCCTCGACGGACTTTTTTCATTTTTCTTCTGGGGCAGCCATAAATCGTGTCCACACAGGTGTCTAAAGAAAAATCCTACTAAAAGTAGGCTCTACCTGGAAGTCTTCTGGAGAAGGTAAGCCCCTGAAGGTGGACTGAACTCTTTCAGGGCACTTGTAGGAACCTCAGAATTGGCCTAATTAATGTTTTTGCATAGTAATATACCTGTTTTCATTGTGGACTTAATTAGCTTCTTTAAAAATAATTCTTCAGGTGAAAGATGTTAATGACTTCTCATCCTGCCCTGCTGAGCAGAGCCAGAGAGCTTGATAGTTTTAGGCCAAATAAAAGGAAGTAGTACTTTACGCTGTAGGTAGTAAATGTGCAAAACCCGTTACTCCGAGAAACAGTATGGGCTGAAAGTATAAATAGATTCCAGGAATGAACTCTCAGAGAGTTGTGGATGACAGATATAAATGGGGTTATTAAATGGAAGTTAGGGGACATTTCCGAAATGCTTAAAGTTAACATTCTAAATGCATCTCCCATATTCTCCCATGACCTTCTGTGACACCACTGTCAGGGGTGCCTTGTAAGGTGGGGTGAATGCTGGTCTGACCTACTGAGGTGTTTTAAATTCTCATGCTCCACTCTTGTTAAGCCAGCTTAAACAGTTTAATCTCTGTTATTATTGGTTTTTTTTTTTTTATATTCTGGTCTCTTTCAATTGGCCACTTCCTCAGAACTCTCTGAAATAATTTGGAAAATGTAGGGGGTCCTACAGCCCAGCCATAAGACGGGAAACCCCTGAGCTCCGATCCTGCCTCTGCCAACTTGTTGCCTGACCCTAGGGTGTCGCTGCACCTCTCTTGCCTCGTTTTTCATATCACAAAGAGCGGGAATTGGATGAAAAGCTCCCCTGAGGTCTCATGAGTGGGAAAATTCTAGGAACCTATAAATAAATACAATATGCACACTCATTCAGAGAGTGCCTGGAATGAAAGAATGGGACGGGGCGGGGGACTGCTTTGCCTTATTTTTTTTCCCATTTTTTAAATTTAAATTCAATTAATTAGCATATAATGTACTATTAGTTTCAGAGGTAGAGGTCAGTGATTCATCAGTCTTATATAACACTTAGTGCTCATTACATCACGTGCCCTCCTTAATGCCCATCACCCAATTACCCCATCCCCCCACCTCCCCCCCCTCGAGCAAGCCTCAGTTTGTTTCCTATGATTAAGAGTCTCTCGTGGTTTGTCTCCCTCTCTGGTTTCATCTTGTTTTATGTTTTCCTCTCTTCCCCTACGAGCCTCTGTTTTGTTTCTTAAATTCCACATATCAGTGAGATCATATAATTGTCTTTCTCTGACTGACTTATTCCACTTAGCATAATACCCTCTAGTTCCATCTATGTCGTTGCAAATGGCAAGATTTCATTTTTTGATGGCTGAGTAGTATTCCATTGTAATATATATATACCACTTCTTCTTTATCCATTTATCTGTCGATGGACATCTGGGCTCTTTCCATAGTTTGGCTATTGTGAACATTGCTGCTATAAACATCCGGGTGCAGGTGCCCTTTCGGATTACTACATGTGTATCTTTGGGGTAAATAATGCAATTGCTGGGTCATACGGTAGCTCTATTTTCAACTTTTTGAGCAACCCCCGTACTGTTCTCCAGAGTGGCTGAACCAGCTTGCATTCCCACCAACAGTGTAGGAGGGTTCCCCTTTCTCCGCATCCTCGCCAGCATGTGCTGTTTCCTGACTTGTTAATTTTAGCCATTCTGACTGGTGTGAGGTGGTATCTCATTGTGGTTTTGATTTTTATTTCCCTGATGCCGAGTGATGTGGAGCATTTTTTCATGTGTCCGTTGGCCATTTGTATGCCTTCTTTGGAGGAATGTCTGTTCATGTCTTCTGCCCATTTCTTGGTTGGATTATTTGTTCTTTTGTTTTGCCTTATTTTTCAGGAAGGATAAAGTAAAGGACTTGCCCCTTCTGACAGGAAATGAACATTGTAGGGACAGTGTCAGGAAAGCCCTGTTAGCATCAGGGAAACCCTGGTATCTTCCTTTTCTTCCAACCTGGTAGAGGAAGTGAGCATCATGCAGGGGAGAGCCTGGTGTGTGGGGGTCGGGCAAGTCTGAGTTTGGACGTGGCTCTGTCACAAGCCGAGTAAGACGGAGATGATGATGTGGAGCTGGTGGGATTGGCAAGATGGCGGTGAGCGGCATGAAGTCTCGTCCAGTTCCTGGTATAAAGTGAGTGCTTAGTACATCATAGTGTTCAAGGAGGGGAGGCAGGGGTTCCGAACCAGTGTGATTAGGGTGGCGAGCTCCTCCTCAACAGTGGTGAGCAGAGAAAAAGAGCCTGCAGCTATTACAAAACCCACTCCAATTAGACAGCCATGAGGTTTGCATCAGAAACCATTTCTAACCAATAAAAATCAGATTCAGTGTCCCACATGATATCCCCGGTT
This sequence comes from Ursus maritimus, assembly GCF_017311325.1. Classification (NCBI taxonomy): domain Eukaryota; kingdom Metazoa; phylum Chordata; class Mammalia; order Carnivora; family Ursidae; genus Ursus; species Ursus maritimus. The sequence continues at coordinate 48,715,363 of NW_024424452.1, read as the reverse complement.
CTTTTTTTTTTCTTTAAGATGTCTCAGCTTGGCAGATTCATATTGCTTTAAAATCGTATACACTCTACTAAATCCGTGGAAATAGCAGTAGCACACCTATGGAGTTTGGGGGAAGATCCCACAGGAGGCGGACGTCTTCCAGTCTGGGTCACAGGGCTGTCACCTGCTGGCGGAATATGCAAATTGCAGGTTCTTTTGTTTCATTAACGATCTTGTTCCTCTAATGTGCATCTTTGGGAAAGTGTAACTCTAAACCTAGAATTCTGAAATAACAAGCATCCTCTCCCTAGATTTCTCATAACCTGCCTTGCGGAAGACCAAAGGGGGCTTGTTAGGGGTTTCAGGTGCCGTGTGCAGCTGCTAGATCAGTCAGCTCTGCAGAGCTGGGCCCTTGTTCCCCATACATGAAGCCAAGAGAAGAACCCAGGTGCAGACTCCAGCAGGTATGTGTTCGCAAAGAGAAGAAGAGGGCCACTTGGTCATTCCCAGAGTCAGCAATGCCTCCTGTCCCGCCAACGGCTTGCCAGCTTAACAAACAAACCATCCATACCTTCCCTCATTGTCGGACGTGCAAGTTCTCCAACAAATTCCCGGCACTGCTGGTGACATGACATTGGCCCCAGAGACTGTTTCCGTATCCCAGGAGGCATAAATAGTACTACGGACACCCTACAAACTGCTCTTACCGCTTTTGTCATGGGTCATGTTGGGAAGCCAGCAGATACCGCGACGCGTTGTTCAATCGCACTAATGAGCGGGCAATGTAACTCCAGCCACTGCTTATCCCATAATACTTCCTGGGAGTTAGCAACAAAGCTGACCTTACTGGGTCGCGTGGTTGATGGCGCTATATATATTAATATAGTGGCTCCCTTATGGAAAGTGACTGGAAGCAAGAACGTGGTGCCTTCATCCCACCATGAGAGTCTTTGCCTAATTAGGTAGAATGATTTGGCAAGAGGGCACAACAACCGTTAGGTGGAGAACAGGCACTGGAGGGGTGGGAGAACGTCCTGCTGCTGCACCTTATGGTGGCACAAGGGGAGAAGAGATGACATATGGGGAAGCCCTTTGTAATGAGGGCTGACATTCACCAGCCACTTACCGCGCATATACCCTGTTTCATGCACGTTGCAGACGTCTCATTTCATCCTCAACAATCACCCTGTACAGCTAAGTCGTACTAGTAGCCGTAGTCGTAGTCGTAGTCGTAGTATCCCTATTTGACAGATGAGGGAACTGCCACTTGAAATTTCAATGACTTGGCCAAGGTCACACTTCAGGGTCAGTGCCAGATTTTGAATGTCAGTCAACACCAGTGTCACAGTCCTCACCCTGTGACTGTTGAGGGGAGAGGAGAGGTCTGGAATCATCCCTCTAAGTAGCAAAGTGAGAACAGAAAAGCCAAGCACTGCTTCACCCCCATGTAATGCAAAAGCAACTATACTGCGGAACATAGCATATTCATATTGTGAGGAGTTTTATTTCCCGGCAACAGCTACTCCGTGCTCGGTCTTCTTAGCCTGTTGCTCTTACTGTAGAGACATCTGCTAACAAATTTTTAAAATTGGAGAAAACTGTACTTGGAGGAGTTTTTATGGCCTTCCTGACTTTCAGCTTCGGATTGAAGCAGAAACCTTCTCAACTGAAATCAAAGGCGCTGATCCAAGCGAACGCGATGCCTGCGTGTCCCTGTCACTGCGAGACTGGGGTCTTCGCATTCAGCTGAACATCTCCCGCTATGGGGGGCTGGGCTTTTTCAAGTCACGTCTCCCGTCCTCGACAGCCGTGCTGCCGAGGTCACAGGCTCAGGCCCTACGTTAGCACCTAGCCACCACACTTGCATTTTCCCTCATCAAAGAGACGGGACTGTGGAGGTAGCCAGGTCGGAGCTTCTTCAACATGCCTTAGAGATCCTGCCGCTTACCCTGGCTCCTGGTGACTTGGAACCTCGTGTGATTTTATACAGTTTTCTCTATTCTTCCTCACATTGAGCCCAAATCTGCCAAGTGTTGTCTTCTCCAGGAATCTCAGTTCCGCCCACTAGAGCCCCCAAGAGCATCTTCTCGCATGGCGGCCCTGCAGACACTTAAGGAAGCGCTCGTGGCCCCAAGTGCCCTCTGCCCATCAGTCTTCTTCAGCCCTTTTCTCTCCCACAGATGGCAGGTTCTGGGACACGGGCCCAAATACTCAGAAAAAGTGGCATCTGTGTCTGTCGGGCCCCTCCTCCCCCTCCGTGCCAGCACTCTGCCCTTCTGCTCTCTGGAGTCAAGGAATCCAGTAACCAAGGCGTGGTGTCGGGTTTCCCAGAGTGGCTCGCCTTGGGCTGCTTCCCAGCCTTCATCACAGCGCTTGGAGCAGAGAAAGCCAACCGTGATGCTCTCGGGTCTCAGCAAAGCCACCGTGTCCTGGAAGGCTTGGTTATCCATGGATGGGAGGGGGAGGTATTTTCCATTTCCTGTCACGCTTCCCAGCGTGGCCCCACGGCATTGCTGGCCCTGCCTACTGGGATGACGGTTCTCTGGTTTTGCTTCCCACTGGCTTAAGTTGGAGGGGCTCTAAGAAAGCATCCCGGCTTGGGAGAGTGGTTGATAGACCAAATTATTTTACCCCGGCCCACGCCCTTTTGGTCCCTTAAACATCCACCAGGCTTAATAACAGCGATCTCGGTCGGGTCTGGTGCTTTTGAGTTGCTGCCATGGTGTCTGTCCACGCAGGTGGACGCATAAGCTAGAAGAAAGGACATGGCCAGGGATCAGGGAAACTGGGGGTGGGCCTATTTCTGCCACTGAAGTAGCTGTGTTATCCTGGGCAAGTCACCTGACTTGTTTGTGCCTCGGTTTCTTTGGCTCAGTCACGGGGTTAATCATGCCGATTTTACAGGAATTCGGGGTTTCTCAACAGGAGCATTACTGACACTTTGGCTTGAATCACTCTTTGTTGTGGGGGCTGTCCTGTGAATTGTAGGATGGTCAAGCAGCATCCTGGGCCTCTACCCACTAGAAGCTAGCAGCACCTCCCCATCGTTGCAATCCAAAGTGTCTCCAGACATTGCCAAGTGTCCCCTGCGGGGCAAAATTGCCCCCCAGCTGGGAGCCACTGCCTTAACCCCTAGGATAACCAGGATACACAGAATAACCATGTGTGCACATGCAGGACACACCATGGGTGCCACCATCAGCAGCCTTCAGCATTTTGGTCTTCTCCAGTCTGACCATAATTATGCAGAAGCAGAAAGAAGCAGCAGTGTATTCTAAACCAGGCCAACCAGACCCCTCTGTGATCCAGCAGGAAACCTGATATGTCTGCGCTTTAACTTCGTGCCATTCAAGTGTCTTTCCTTTAATGTGTCTAATATCTACTGTGTGTGAAGGGAAGAGCCAAGAAGATGAGTAGCAGTGCCTGTTTTCATGGGTGATAAATTCTAGTGGGAGGAATTTTTCAGCACAGAAATGACGGGAATGCAGAGCGCGCATACCTGAGACCCGCAAAGAGGTGCTCAGATGGCTGAGAGGAAATGCTTCATGGGAGAGCTGACGTTGGGGAGAGGTCCCCGGAGGTCGAACGGGATTTCAGCGGGCAGAAGCCGGACAGCACAGCCTGCAGGTAATCTGAGCAGAGGCAGCGGTGTGATGGAGGGCAGAGAAGCACAGAGCGTGAGAGGACAGGGTAGCCGGAGAGAAGCCCTGGTGGCCGGTTTCTGAAGGCTCTGAACGTCGGCTGTGCCAGTTGTCCTTAATGTTGGCAACGGGGAGCCATGGGAGGTGTCTGAGCAGTAGAGTGGTGTGGTCAGAGCTGTGTTTAAAGGGTTGTTTGGTGGTAGTGTCCAGAGTGGACTGGAGTGAGGGGAAGCCAAGTACAAGGTGTCTGGGGGCCTGAGTGAGAGTGATGGCCGTGGGAGTGGGGAGCACAGGGCGAATGAAGGAAAAGGTGCCGAGAGCCATGAGGACTGGGGAAGGGTGAAAGAGGACCGGTAGGAGGCAGAGAGACAAAAATGTGGAATCTGGATCCCTGAGAAAGACATGGCCATTCATGGAACAGGAGGGGCAGAGGAGGGACCAGGAATCAGGAACCTTGGGCCCTGGAGGGCGGCCTGGGAAAAGCATTAAACATGCGGGTTTCCCAGAGGCGCCCACGCCATGCGCCATGCCTGGACTGGTCTCCCACACTTCCTGCGGGAAAAGACATGTGCTTGTTTGCTCAATGCTTTGTTTTTTCAGTGTGGACGGGCTTCTCAGATCTATTTATAATTTTTTTCGGGACGATTTATGTGACCCTCAAAAAATAATGTTCAGTGAGAAAAAGGAAAAGGAGCTCAGTCTGGGGCCTTTAGTCCCTGTGCAAAGCACCTTTTTAAAAGCAGAGAGAATCCGAGTTTGGAATTAACTAAGTTAACAGCAGGAGCAGAATCGCATGCGGAGCATACGCCATATGCTGTTTTTTCTGAATATTCTAACAATACACCAGGACGCTCTGAGTCTATATACACTGGAGTGTGCCCGCGGCAGGGGCTCTGAGCCCGAATCGGTACCGTGGGGCTTCCTGCCACTGCTCACACCCCCAGCAGGAAAACGGGGCCGGGACTCTTGGAGCGCGAGCGGGTATCGCCACCAAAGGCTTCTGCCCTCCCAGGGCCACCTCAGTCACATTTGCATCGTGTCCTCTCAGCGGGTGACCCGACGAGTTTATTTTTCCTCCCTTGGACCTTGCTTTACCTCCCCCCACGTTTTTTATTATTTCGTTCCAGCTCTCTACAATTATCACGTTGAGATCCTTAAATGCATCTAAGAAGGGACAATCAAAGCGATGGCTCCCAGGACACCCATCCATCTTCTACCCTACATACATACTTAGTCATTAATATTTATCTGCTAATCAGCCAAAGGGATGCTGCGTGCCTCTGTGGGGCCACCGCAGGAACGAAGGCGGTCCTGCCTCGGCCACTCTGGCTGACAGCCCCGTACCTGGTTTGCTCCCGGTGGGAGAGTGGGAGGGGAGGCCCGAGGACCAGGTCCCCCAGGCTCTGGTTTGTGGATGTGGGTAGTGGGACCCAGCCCGAAACCTTCTCTGCTCTGTTCTCCAGCTGATGCCTGAAAACAGTGGCTTCCATGGGTATAGCTTTTCACAAATGACCAGCTTTTTCATCTGTACTGGCCCAGGCCATTGCCGTGACAGAAACTAGCATCGGTATTAACCCCGTATTGCAGGGAAGACTGGGGTGCACAGAGGAGCGTGACTTGTCTGATACATTTTTGGTGGCAGCAAATCCCATTGTACTATTAGTAACAACAGTAACAACCATTTCTCAAGCACCTAATGTGTGTCTAATGCTTTAAGTGGAGCTCTGAGCGCATACAGCGGGGCCCTAGCCAGTAAGAGAGGAACCGTGGAGACTCAAGGTTGGGGACACCCGGGATACCAGATCCTGGCCCCCTGGGTGGAATGTGGACTTGCCGTGTGTGGGGACAAATGGGGCGACACTCCACAGTCTCAGGAAAATCCCCAGCTCCCCTCTGGATTGGTGGTGGTCGAGCGGAGCCTACTGATACAGGTCCTGTCTCCCGCCTGGGGCAGGACTGAGCTCAGAGATGGGTTGTCAGTGACTACAGCTCCAAGAAGCTGGGGAAGGAGGTAGGACAGGAAAGAGGAACTGTCAGTACTTGTCAGAAATTTCTGAGTCTTGGGTCCCATCAGGCCTAACTTGGTTGACATGGGAGGACAACAAGAAGCTTTGGTTTGGGGCACCTGGGTGGCTCAGTCAGTTAAGTGTCCAACTCTTGGTTTCGGCTCAGGTCATGATCTCATGGTCGTAAGATTGAGCCCCACATCAGGCTCCATGCTCAGTGGGGAGTCTGCTGAAGTTCTCTCCCTCTGCCCCTGCCCCCACTCGCATGCACACGAGTGCACTCTCTTTCTCAAATAAATAAATCTTAAAAAGGACCCAGGACAGAGTCTGCATAAACGGTGCTTGTCATACCGTTGAAAGGACTGACACAGATTGACAAGGATTAAATTAGATAAGAGGTGTTAATAGTTTAGCTCAAAGCCTGATCCGTAGGAAGGACTCAATAAAAGGCCACTCTCATCGTATCTGACTTTAGTATTGATTAATTTGCTGCTGGGGTGTAGTTTGGGTTCAGGTCCTACTGGAGGGAAACACGGGCCATGTTTAATGACCCGCCGTTATGGTTGCAATCCCTTCTTGCTACCTGCCTTCCTAGTAGAGACAAGTAGGCCCTTTTATTGAGCCCCATGGCCCACTGAGGTGAGTTATTAGAGTCAGCTTCAATACACAACTGGAGAAATCAAGTCAGGGAACGTTTGATAGCTCATTTAGGAAAGGCAGCGAGTCAGAGGCCTGCCTGCCCACTGGGCTAGCAACCGAGGGAAAGCAAAGCTACACTGAGGAATGCCACAGCTCCAGGTGAAAATCACCCCAGCACTGCACACCCCAACACTGGCCTTATCACGTTATGTTGGAAAAAGTGCATTTGTGAGAGCTCAGTGTAGAAGCCTCCTTTAATGCCACAAGGCAAGTCTCAGTTAACCACAGAGAAAGTCAAATTCGCTTCAAGAATATGGAGACAAGTTGCAGAGAAAGGAAGTGTGGCTGAGTCCACCAGAGGCATTTCGCAGAAAGGACCGGGGGGCGGGGGGCAGCAGGGCTCTGGTCAGCCTGGGTGGTCTGCCAGGACACAGGCAGCTTGGCCTCTGACCCCATGCCTTCCACAGGTCTGCAAAATTGAGCTCCAAGTAGACTTTTCTCCTTCCCTCTTCATCCCTCTGCCACCCCACGGAGAAAGTTCTATTCGATTCTGTCAGACAGTATTTTGTGAGTGTGGACTCTCATTGCCTGGAGGGGAGGATGATGGTGTCTGTCACTGTCCCTGCCCTTGGGGGCTCACAGCCCAGCAGGGCAGACTGCAGCCCTTTGAGCCGCTTCTGGACACAGTAGTTAGGACCACAGACTCAGAGCTGTGGGTCCTGGGTTTGAACGCGGCTCTGCTGATTGTTAGCTCCATGATCTAGCTTCTGTGCCTCAGTTTCTTTGCTTCATAAAATGGGGACCAATTATATGCCTGCCTCATACGGTTGTGGTGAGGAGCAAATGAATTACAGCGTGTCAGCTGCCTAGAACAGTGCCTGGCACATGGTAAACATTACCTGTGTTTGTCTTCATCATTATCATTATTATTGGGTACTGTCATTATGTGGTAAGTACAGTCGAGACGAGCAGGTGTGCTAGGCACTCAGAAAGAGACATCTGATCTAACCTAAGGCTCTAGGAAGGATTCCTGGAAGAGGTGACAAAGAACTGAATCTAGCAGGATGAGTAGGCATTATCCAAGCAAAGAAGGTATAGACATTCCAGGAAGGGGGTGTGAAACCATGAGCAAGATATAATGGCATGTGCTAGAAAGTGCAAGGAGACTGGTGTTGCTATGATGTAAGGGTCCAGGCGGGACACTGAGTAGTGAGCTGCTAAGCTGACCGTGAGGTCAGATCATAGGGGGCTTTTGTCTTTACCCTTCTGACTTCTTTTAGCCCAGATCCCATTCTTCTCCCCACTTTGGTAGGCCCTGAAGTGTAGCTCAAGTACCAGTCCCCTCCCCACCATCCTACAGGCCACAGAGGGCGCGAGGGGTGGGCATGTAACTCGAGCTGGCCAATCATAACGCGCCCCTGGGATCTCCACAGGAGCCAGGCTGGGAGCCAGGCTGGGAAAGTTGGGCTTGCCCCTCGTGCTGTGTTTGGCCAGAGGCCCCACCCCAGGGAGGAGTCCCTAGTCCCGGCCCCAGAGATCCCAGGAACTGCCCAGGTTCCTCTAGTTCTTCTTTCTGTGCTGGGAACTTCCCAGTATCCTGCCAACAGACCCTTTAAAAACTCCAAGCTTTCTCAAGCTGGTTTGTGACATTTGCAAATGAAACATTCCTGACTAATAGACCACACTAAGGAGCTGGGATTTCATCGTCTGAGCAGCGAGGGAGCTATTGCAGGTGTTAAATTGGGGTCGGCTGTGCATTTGAGAGACGCCACGCTGACAGTGCTGTGAAGATGACTTAGAAAGAGTCTAGAGGGGACACCCATTAGGGGCCGCCTGAGTCCAGGAGAGAAGGATGGGGCCTGGCTGGCTCTTGATCTTGGGATCGAGAGTTTGAGCCTCACGTTGGGTGTAGAGATGACTTGAAGTAGGAACAGAGAAGGCAGGCTGAGGCGACCAAGAGCAGCCAGAGTCAGACACTGCCTGTCAGCTGTGTCTACGCTGGTGTGTCCGGACCTCCTGCAGTCCCTGGACTGGCCTACGGTGTGGGAGAGGCCTGGCCTCGAAAGTCAAGCCTGAAAGCAGGAAGTGGGCAGCCAGCAGAGACAGTGAGAGGCTCTGTGTCCCGTGCCCCCCTCCCCATGCAGGAGACCCTTTGGGCTGCACTGTCACTGTGGTGCTGGGCACAGCCCCCACAGCTCTGCTGTCACGGCCACAAAGGGATTTCTTTTAAATGTGTTTGTCTGGTTTCCCACCTTTTTGGTTCCTGACCAAAAGCAGACCCTGCCCTCTGCTGCTTCTGTACCTTCCTCCCAGGGCTCTGGGCTGGACCTCCGTTCCCCCCACAAAAGACGGCCTCCCACAGCTGGGACCAACCTGCACCCGGATCCTGAGCACAGCAGGAGGACAGAGCCTCCCAGGATGGCCTCTGGGGGGAAATGGCGCTTTGTCCAAGTACCTTCTATGTCCCAGAGGCTTTACAAACGTTAGTTCACTGAATTCTCACTGTAATCCTGGTAGGTACTTTGTCAGCATTTTACAGGGGAGGATGCCAGGGTTCAGGAAGATAGGATGACACACACAACAGCACCCAGCCACTAAGGGAGGGAAGGAGGATGTGAACTCAGATCCATGATGATTCTCCCCTCTGGACCGATTTTTAACCATTTGTCAGTGGGTCCCAGCTATCTCTGTTCCGCCTAAGATAGAGCCTGCTGACATAATGTGGGACGACACCCTTTACAAACTGTAAATATCACACTCGTGGGGTTTTTCCTTCCCCTTTATTATCTGATTTGGGTAGAGGTGGGTTGGGCTTCTAAGATGAGACTCAGTAGCTTCCTTTCCTTTGGCTTGGACCTTCTCCCAGTTCAAGGGCAGCTACCATCACCCGCTGCTGGAAACCTCACTCATCCACGTGCCTTCTTCGGTCTCTCACGCTTCAGGCGGATCTGTGCCCTGGCAGAGCGACCTTCTCCCGGTTATCAGCTATGGCATCAACCCACAGATGCCCTCGGACCAGGCTTATTCCCTCCCTGAGGGATGATTCCATCCCTTATTCCTGGCTGCAGGACACACACAAACCCATCCTCTAACTCACTTCCCGTTCTTCACGATGATGCCTCAGCAAATCTGCCTCCCAGGTCTGGGAATTAACCTGTGGTTCAGCCCAGCAGTCAGAGAGATGGGGACGCGGCAGAGAGCCGTCACAGACATTCCGGCCACGAGCATACAGCAGGTGCTCTATTGTGCCTGATTGGGAGTTGCCTTGAGGGCTCTGTGACTCTCTAGGGGGCTACCGCGTGAGCCTTACATGCGCCACACGTGAACTTGGCCACGTGACGAGGGGACGCGGGGTAGTCGATGGAGCAGCCAGACAGCCTGGCTCCATCCATCACTTGTCACCTTGGGGCACGTGGCTTCCCGCTGTGTGTCGTAGGTTCCGCAGCTGTGGGATGGTGACAAGAATAGTACCTACTTCCTGGAGATATGAGAATTAAATAAATTAGCCCATGTAAAATGCTTGGGACACCTGTTAATACATGGCACGTAGCTTTATAGGGCCCTGTGCTCCACAGGGCATGGAGTTCTGGATGGCCAAGGAGACATACGTGTCTCTAGGCCATGCTTCAGGGACCCAGGACCCCAGAATTCCCTGTTGAAACAGCCTCAGACCTGCTTCCAGGACCCATGGGGAGCTTTTCGCCCCAGGTCAGCCTCCTGGGGGTGGCGTTCACTGCCTTGGGAATCCTCAGAGGCCCCCAGTGCGTGAAGGCGAGGGTGTGGGTGGAGCCTGGACCGGGGACTTCGCTGTCCCACCATGTGGGTCTGGCCCCTCCCCGACCATGAGGTCCACGTCCATGTCCACGGGTGTGTCATCCCTTGCCACCAAGGTCCAACACAGAACTCTGTGTTGCCTGAAAATTCCGAGTTGGAATCTGATCTTCCAGATAGGATGACGTATAGTAGCCAAGGTAGGAGAACAGCATCTCTTTTACCTAGCAGTTTGTAGGCTTGATTTATAACTCTTAAATATTTACTCATATGGCATGTGGGCTTTGTTTATTCTTGCTCCAGACCTGACCCATTTTCGAGGTGGGCCTGGTGGTGATAATTGCGGAGCTGAAGCTCTGGGATGTGTCTGCCTTGCTGTATTGATTTCCATCCTCGCTTCTTCCCTCCGCTAACTGGGGCCAAATAGATGGAAGGCAGAGGTATTGGAGACTTAGCTGTAGAGAACAAGATAAGTGATGTTTACAGATGCGGCCGGGGGTTCCGGAGCCAGGCTGGGTTCCCTGCGAGCTCCCGGCAGAGGTCCCCCGCTCACCGCCCACCCCTCCTCTAGGAAACAGCTTTCACCTGCCCGCCTCACTCCGGGGCTGCTGGAAGCCTGCATTTTTGCTGTCTTGGGCAGCCCTTGCCGTGGCCCTCAGGGATGCCCCCCCCCTCGTCAGGAGCCCCTGAGGCCTGAGTGAGCACACTTGTTTGGACAGAGTGCACTTTTACCAGCCAAGATCAATCCCAATAATTCACACTAACATACACAATTGTATTTCCACATAAAGCCGGTTTGTTCTTTGCTCGTTTCCCTCCTCTGCCTCCCCTCTCCCAATGACCTTCGCCATTCCAACGTGCTCTCATTTCAACACGACATGCAGCACTTCAATGCACCTGTGTGTCCAGCCTTGTTCCTGCGGCCGCCCGGCATCCCGCTGAATGGGTGCAGCACCTTGGCCAGCAGTCGCAGGGAAAGACCGTCCCCAGACTTTGGGGGTGGCATGCTATGAGGGAAGGCACACAGACACACGTGAGTTCAAAGCCCAGCTCCCTCACTTCCCTCCTGTGCGTCTTCGTCTTCGGACCAGGCGCTTAACTTCTCAGAGCTGGGGTTGCTGCGTGTATAAAATACAGATAATAACGCTGACTTTTTTGGTTGTGTGAGGATTTAAACAGGCGGCCCAGGTAAAGCCTCAGCACGGTTCTCAAAAAATGTAAAGACAAGGCCCTTCTCCCTCTCTGACTGCCAGCACCGCCCCAGTGCATGTGATACACGTCCGTTGTCATCTTCGGTAAGCCATGAGTTGCTGACTCCACTGAGAAGGGCGGGCTGAGTGCAGAGCCATAAGTAACAGGGGGTGCACTGGCTGAGCCCCATGCAAAGCTGCCTCTGGTGAGTGGCTTCCCTCTGGTCGTTGGCTTTCCTCCCTTGGCTGGGAAATGTCACCCTTGAAATTCAAGCTTGTGTCTGAGCTGGTCAGGAGCTCTGTGGGCTCAGGGAACCATGCATGGGTGGAATGTATGGCCTTGGCAAGGCTTGAGGGGGGTCTCTTGGGGCTGTTGAGAGCACACACTGTATTCTCTTGACCACTTATGTGGGGAATGCTCAGGTTCTTTAATCTCTCCCATGAATATTCATCGCTCTCTGTCCAGGAGAGATGTGTGATAGGAGTGGAAATGCAGAAAACGTAAAGGCTTGTAAATGGTAAGGAGGAGAACTGCCCTCTGAGGGGATGCAGCGGGGAGAAGGGAGATAGGGAAGGTCAGCTTCCAATTGATACTCTCCTGGACAAACGTAGATCATTCGAGCGGTCGACTGATCTCGTAGCTCTGAGAAATCTCCCACACAGAACACAGAGGCCCAACCTGGACCTCTGATTGGTTGTTTGTTCTTTTAAACATGATTGTGGGCAGATAGGGTGGTTTTCCCCCTTGCATTCTCTCGTTTGGAATCTCTTCTCTCAAAAGAAGATAAATATCAGGCACTCATGTGTTTTGCTGTTTGTAGCAGATGCCACGGAAGGAACTGAAGGCAACTGGGTGTGTTAAAATCATTTTAACCCATCAGGGCCGCTTGGAGTAATTTCCCTGGAAACCTGTGAAAAGGGTTTTCAGGTTGAACTCGAGACAGTTGTAAATGTGTCCTTTTGTTGGCTAACAGAAGGTGAATGCTAATGCTGAGAGGGAATCGGGGAGCCAGATGAGTTCTTGTCTTAGAAGCTCTTGCTGCCCTCCAAGGCCTCAGCCTTCTTGGAACAGCAGTTGGGAGCCAGCCCTGTGGGATCAGAACTCAGAGAGTGAGCCCCGTCCTGGGGTCACGTGAGTGACCCTGGGCCCATCAATTCACCTCCGTCCTCGGGCCTTGTGTCTGTAAAATGAGCAAGTGGCATGATGTCGTGGCTCTTGTCCCTTCTCAGCCACCAGTTTGCTCAACCTAAAGGAAGTCACCGAACTCTGTCAGCCTCAGTTTTCTTACCTATAAATTGGGGGATTGGATTACGTAGAAGGGTGGCCAGCTTTTTTTCTAAACAGCCAGATCATAAATATATTGGGCTTCATGGGACATATGGTTACCGCCATGACTACTCAACTCTGCAGTTGTGGCATGAGAACAGCCAAAGACGATATGTAAATGAGTGGGTGTGGCTGTTCCAATAAAACTTTATTTGTAAAAAGAGGCCGCAGACCCTAGGTCCGGGATTAGAGAACCAATAAGGTTCTTTTTTTTTTTTAATTCACAACATTTTTTTCTTAAATTAACAGCTTTATTGAGATATAATTGATATATTAAAAACTGCACCTATTTAATATTTCATTTGATGAGTTTGGGCATCTGCATGCACTCATGAAAACAAACCGTCACCACGGTCAAGGTAGTAAACATATCCAATAAGCTTTTTTCTAACTTAATAAAGTTATATGTTTTATCTAATGAAGGCATAAAACCCATTAGAATATGAAATTGTTGGTTCTTTTATTTGCTGTGTGATTAACTGAAATTATACATTAAATGACTATCTTGGGATATACTTGATAAAAATTTCATGGAATGTCAGACTCTTAGTATTCCAAGGGGTCTTCGGGATCGCAGAGTGCCCCAGCCCCACGTGCTGGAAGTCCCTCTCCCCCTTCCTGAGCCCTGGTAGTCCACAGCCTGCAAAGGGCCCATCATCTCAGACGGCGGCCCCCTCTGCCCAAGCCCCTCCAGCGGTGAAGGCAGACTCCACGTCCTTGTAGCTTCACCCGCTACAAGGGTGAGCTCCTTCCTTCTGCCTTCTCTTCCTCCCCTCATCCCCACAGATGAGCTGCAGAGCCCAGCACACTTGCCTCAGAGAACCTGTTCAGCTCTGCCTCCTTCCCTCCAGTACATGCTTGGCCTGGCGTCCCTGGGCCCCACACCCCTCCCCACCTGCCTCGGTCCGGTCTGCTCAGCCCGCCCAGCCTTTGGGAGTGAGTGCTCCCCAGCCTTTGGGAGTGAGTGCTCCCATGGTGCTGACTGCCTAGCTTTCCATCCCAGCTGCACTCCCAGCTCTCTCAGACCCTACTTGGCTCAACCCCCTCTAGCCCCTGGGCCCCCATTCATCTAAGAAGAAGGTTTAGAATATATGAGAACCCTTGGAGTATTTTAAATCTCTTTTCCAGACCAATCAGACCCCCAGTGCCTTCAACCTACCTATTTACCTGCAGTTCAGCCATTCCTGCCATGAATAAAACTGCTAACTGCCTTCTCGACAGAATCTATGCTCATGAAAGCATATATCTGTAGAAAAATCAGTGCCATTAAGACTGGGATGAAACAGGCCCTCGGAACCGCACTTCTCAGGTGGGAGTAAATGGATGCTTATGTTATTAGCACACGGGAAAAGAGCCGCTTGCGCTGACCAGGAAATGTGGTGTCGGGGCTGCCTCGACTGCAAGGGCTGATTATCTGAAGCAACAAAGGCAAACTTGCGATTTGGGGGTCTGTTATTCTGCTGTTGTATTATGGCCCCCCGGGAGCAATCTGCAGGCTTCACAAAATGCAAAATTAGGCAAGAATCCTACCCGGGGACAAAGATACTTTCCCTAAACTGGGGAGGGAAGCCGAAGGAGAGCACGAAAAGGCAGAGGTCAAGATACAATCCAAGGGACACGGCAGATGCTTGGCCAGGAGAGATGGCAGGGTGCGACCATTAGAAATGAAGGGTCATGGGACCTTGGGGTCCACTGTTCTCATCCCCCCTTTCTCCAGATAGTCTTAAGGCCCAAGGGGTGCTCAGAGTGATGGAACAAAAGCAATATGTGACCCATGAGTCAGGTGTGGACGTTCCGCTGAGGAGGGGAGCTTACTGGAGGCCAACTGTGCAGAAAACACACAACTGATGAAACGCGTCAGGCCGTGGGCTTAGCGAAAGGCCAGTCCTCTTCCTAAAGGGACCCGGAGATGAGCCGCTCTTTAACTCGGGAACAGGGCGCGTGGCACGCACTTCAGTCTAACTTCATGGGGGCTCGTTTGGTGTTCAGCTATGACCGTGCCCGTCTGCTGATGGCAGTTTACTCCCAAATGGACCTTCTTTACCGAGAGTGCAGGCTCTTCTCTTTTCCTGGCTGAGTGCCTCTTGCTACAGACAAACGCAGCTCTGGTCAGAGCCACACCAGGCTTCTGTGGGCACAGCGTCCCCCTCGTGGATGCGGACAATGGCAAGCCTGCAGCCGAGAAGCCCAGCTCTGGACCCCCACGCACTGAGCCACCAGCCCCGGTGGGCTCCAGGAGGACGGAGAGAGGCACCTGTGCCCTAACACGGCATCACAGAGTGCAGAGGAAGAGAGAACAGCAGGGCGGGAGAGGAGCCGGGTTCTCCATCTGTCTAGGGCTTTACAGTTTTCCAAGCACTTTCATACCTGGGGCCTCGTTTTCTCTTTAGAGAAGGGGTATTGTTATTCTCATTTTCTGCACAAGGCAGTGGAGGCTCAGAGAGCTCAAGGGACCTGACTGAGGTGGGGCTGGGACACAGCTGACGTCCAGCCTGCTTCACAGCTACTCCTGCAAGCTCTGGCCTCCTCTCCTCTCGAAGGCCTTCCGTGTCCCCACCCTCTTCCCCCCCAGCACTGACTGCGGGGTTCTGGACTCCTCTCTGTTTGTCATCACTCTCTAGATCCTAAGCTGTGTGAAACCGAGGGCCACGACCTGTTCATCTTAGTATCCCCAGGTTCCAGGACACGCCTGGCGAACAGAAGATTCATAATAAATACCCAGAGTTCACTCGGCGTGGCTTCCAGGGCCCAACGGATCCGTCCCGGCGCGGTGTCCACAACCTCTTTGGCCTCACTTCACCCACCTTCCCCAAGCCGATCCGAAATGCATGAAGTGCTTTCCTACCCCAGGGCCTTTGCCCTTGCTGGCCCCTCTGCTTCCACATAGCCATGTGGTTCTTTGTCTCATTTCATTCAGGTATTTGCTTAAGATGACAGTGTGACAACATTCTCAAAGAGGCCTTCCCCACACCTGTCTTACAAAGCAGCCCCCACCCCTCATTACCTGTATCCTGTTTGTTTGTTGGCTCTTTCTCGAACTGTTCAGGGGCCTGAGGGCAGAACTTTGTTTTGTCCCCTGGTGTGACCCCAGAGCTTCGAACAGTCTCTGCCACTCGGGACACATTGTGGAATGAATGAACAAACCACGTGTGTCATGTTAAGGCACCAAAGGCGGCTTGTGGCTATATCTTGAGAGGAGGCTAGTACTGCGTGCTCCTCCTAGATCTCTCACTCCTCATCCTTCCTCCCAAAATTTAAAAACTACCATCTCTATGCTAGCAAATGAAGGCTGAGGGGAACCCCTGGTATAAACCTGGACTATCTCCCTGGGAGTCGGGAGCCCCCGGTATAGACATGGGTCAGACACACAGTCTTAACTGTTAAGATGCTGGCTGACACAGAGTTTGGGGAGGAAACAGCAAAGAAGCTACGTTACACTTAGGAAGGAAGGAATCCACATTGTTCTATTCTCCTGGGCAGGCTGCGTGTCACCTCTTCTGTGGTGACGAGCACAGAGCTGGGGAAAGGATGAGTAAAGGTCACCTCCTCACCCCTCTCTGTTATAATGCAGGATGGACTAGGTTTTTTCAAGTCCTGCTGGAAACCTCCTGGCTGGAAACCTTCCCAGATACCCAATTTTCTTGCTTGAAGTGCATTTCTTTTCTCCTTGAAAATTAGTACAGGAGAATTTGTCTCTCTTAGAAACCCCATCCTGGTTGGAAGTGCAGAGGGCTCAGCCTTCACACAGAAACTTGCTAAATGCTTGGTGTGTGCAGAGCACTGTGCGGGGCTGGGGGCTCCTAGGCATGGAATGTGAAGGACTGGGGGGAGGGGCAGTTCATACAGAGAAGTTTCCATGGACCCTGCACTCAGAGGACATATAAACTGACTCCTCTGTGTTAAGGGGTAGGAAGAACTCCCTCTTGTCCACAGGCCTCACAGGGTTCTCCGCAGGAAATAGAGGGGCCAGAGCTGCATCTCATTCCTTGTTACCCTCCTCTTCTGACCAACACTACGGGGGGCTTGGGCCTTTCCTACCATGAGACCCAAGGGAAAGCAGACTTGACCTTCTCTCTGGGGACAATGACTCAGACCTCAGGAATGTATTCTTTCTTTTATAATAAATTCCTTGGGGGCCTCGTATCTAGCAGCCCTGTTCTGGGCCCTGGATTTGAAGAACTAAACTGGACCCAGGCCCTGCCTTCTGGGTGCTGCCATTATGGAGGAGACAGGTATATGTATAGGCAGTGTGGGAGAACTTTGTATGCCTGCTAAGGAGCCCGTGCTTCCTTCTGTCAGTGATAGGGAACCACAGAAAGGTTTTGAGAAGAGGAGTTGTTTGGTTAGATTTCCATTTTCAAAAGGGGGTCATTAGGACGTTGGTTGGCTTGAACTCGCCACAGAGGTCCCGAGCCTCGCTTGACCCCTGAACACCACGGCCCCCACCTCCCCCAGCTGGGCCCGGCGCCTCTCCCACACGCTCACGCGGCAGCTGGATCGCTCCCGGCGTAAAGCGCTCACCCCACGAGGTAGGGAAGCCTGTCCTCCTGTCCTGTTCCTCACCAGCCTACCAGGCCCTGTGCCATGCTCGTCCTTCTTCCCCCGGGTCCAGCGCAGAGCCCAGGCCACTGCTGGTGCTCACGAAATATACACACAGACGTATGTATTTGTAACAAAGGTTAAACGAACGACTGCAGTATTGCACGAGAGAGAAAACCGGGGTCTCGGTGAGCCAGAGCGCTGCCAGCGAGAACGAACGGGAGGGAGAGGCTGGGTGGTGGGCAGACCCCGGAGCCGGCTGTGCTCCTGGCGACCTACCGGGCAGTGAAGGAGCAGGACTCAGCCTCCGGCTCCTCACCTGCTTTTTGCCTTTTGTGAAATGGGTGGTGTCGACTCCTCACAGGGGTATCGCAGAGACGAAATGAGAGCATAAAGTAGCAGCTCACTGCCGGGGTGACTGACGGCCGCTAGGCTGCCTCAGTTTCCCCAGTGCCCAGTGTGAGCAGGCCCCAGGCTACTCACTGCTGAGCAGAAGGGAGGGGAACAGTCTGAGGAGGTACAAGTTCCCTTTTCTACCTTCTGCCTCTCCTCCTGTCAGAGGAGCCACTTTCCTGGGGAGGCTGCACTTCTCTCAGGGCCCTGGACCCTCTGCCTCCATGGCCAGACTTTTCTAAAAGGTGGCAGATCTATAGCAAAATCAATTCTGAAAAATTCCAACCACTCTGTGACTGACTGACCAAAAGGACCAGTGGCTCTTCACCCTCACTGTGCCATTGACGACGACCCCGGACACCTTTCCTCCCTGGACTTTACTTTCCCGGCCACTAGATGGGCATTAGACTACGTTTGGTACTGGTCTGCTTCAAGAATCCAGTTCGATCATGCCGATGGGAGCACCTCCCAAATTCTGATGTACAAGAGAAATGCCCTTTTATCAGCATACATGGTACCCTCGAAGGCGCCCAGCACAGAGTGTGCATGGAGGCCTGTGGCTACTGTGGAAAGAATAAACGGAGTCTGTTTGATTTAGTTACTGTCCCATATCTTGCTCTATAAAGAACTCGCACACCAGCAGGTACCCGCAGGCTGGTGGATGCCATCGTGGGCACCATGTCACCAACTCTGCTGGGCTGCCTCCTTCTGGCCACTATTTGGCTTCATGGTTTCACCCCGGTTTGGATCCCGACACTGCTCCTGCTGGAGGTGGTGTGTTCCTCTGGCTTCCCCAGCTCACACGGCAGAGCTGACTGTGGTTTGGCATATGGTTTCGGAGCTGTGCCCACCTGCAAACAGGCCATCTCCGTATCCCCCGTCCAGGAGCCCTCTGTGCAGGGAAACACCAGCTCCTTCCTGTGCAGGGCTTTGGAGGGGAGCGCACCTGAATGAGCATGAAGGGGAGGCCAGCCAGAATGGCACGACAGGGCCAGAGCCTCTGGGGGGTGGGAGTGTGGGGGGTTAGTCCAGCCCTCCCACCTGCTAGAAGGATTTTCTGAGGCCACATCAACAGTCCGCTCATTTGAGAGTCATTTGTTTTGATCAAATCCCTCTTTAAAATGCAGGAGGGCAGGGGCGCCTGGGTGGCTCAGTCGGGTGAGCGTCTGGCTCTTGACTTCTGCTCAGGTCATGATCTCAGGGTTGTGGGACTGAGCCCAGAATCTAGCTCCACGCTCACTGGGGTTTCTGCTTGAGATTCCCTCTCCCTCTAGCCCTGCCCCCATTCACCCTCTCTCTCTATCTCTCTCTCAAATAAATCTTTTTTTTTAAAAAATGCAGGAAGGTAAATCCTAATGGTCCTTCACACCCTGATGAAAATAAATTTAGTTACATACTTAATTGCCAGTGTGTATAAAGCTTTGGCATAGCTTTTATCATCACACATTTAATTTCATCTTCGTAACTGTCCAATGTAGCTTCTAGCCCTGTTTCAGGAGACTGAGGCTGGAGCAGTGACATCATTTGGACATAACAGCGACAAGTAAGGGAGGTCTGCTCACCCTGCAGAGCGGGTCTCCCTTGGCTGCCCCACGTGGTCTCCTGGGGCGGCTGTGG
Organism: Ursus maritimus; assembly: GCF_017311325.1. Taxonomy (NCBI): domain Eukaryota; kingdom Metazoa; phylum Chordata; class Mammalia; order Carnivora; family Ursidae; genus Ursus; species Ursus maritimus. Next base: position 48,696,261 of record NW_024424452.1, on the reverse strand, counting down.
GGGCAGGACCCTGCTGGGGGAGGGCCATGAACTCAGGGCCCACTGCACATGCATCCCACTGCCGAGAGCAAAACAGGCGGAGGGCCAGGGTGAAGCCAGCCTGCTCACCATGGCCCCCATGCCCGCCCCTTCCTCCCAACCGCGGCCAGGACAAGGCAGGCAGGTCTGGGGCCGCTGACCATCGAGGCCTGGAAGGCCTTCGGATGGGGCACAGCTGAGCCTCATTCACTACGTTAGTATCTGTAGTGTTATTTTTTTTTTGATGTTTGTTTTCTGCTATTTATTTATTTATTTATTTTTATTATATCATGTTAGTCACCATACAGTACATCCCTAGTTTTTGATGCAAAGTTCCATGATTCATTACTGGCGTATAACACCCAGTGCACCATGCAATACGTGCCCTCCTTAATACCCATCACCAGCCTATCCCATTCCCCCACCCCCCTCCCTTCTGAAGCCCTCAGTTTGACTAGAAAACATTTTTTAAAAATCTCTCATCTCTGTAACTTAGTTTAACAACGCATTTTAAGTGGATTTCCTAGGCACGCCTGGGTGGCTCGGTCAGTTGAGCATCCAACTCTTGATTTCAGCTCAGGTCATGATCTCTGGGTCCTGGGATCAAGTCCTGCATCAGGCTCCATGCTCAGCGGGCAGTCTGCTTGGGATTTTCTCTCTCCCTCTCCTGCCCCTCCCCATGCTTGTGTGCATGCGTGTGCGCCTCTCTCTTTCTCTCTAAAATAAATAAATCAATCTTAAAATACATAAGTAAATAAATAAATAAATGGATTTCCCAAGAATACGGACTTGGAGTCTAGTGACTTGGATTCATATCCCAGCTCTGCACCTGTTAGTGCTATGACTGTGGGTAAAGGACATAGCCTCTCTGGGCCTCAGCTTCCACATCTGTGAAGTGGGAGTAACCCTAGTATGTACTTCATAGGATCGTTACAAAGAGAAATGAGGTGCCCGTCCAGCGTGCCGAGCGTGGGGCCTGGCATGTGGACGCACTCGTGGAACTGCGGGTGGGCCAGGGCCTTGGTGCCGCATCCCCTCCCTGGTTGGTTTGAGGGCAGGAGCTGGGCAATGCCGGCCTCTTGGGGGACAGGGAAGCCAGCGTATTCCAGCCACCCCTTGAAGAGGGGGACGTCTGCAGCGGGCAGTGCAGACTGGGGGGTTAGTAGGCGCTCTGCTCTTCATCAGCGAGCTCCAGGACGTTGGGTTGCCCTCACAGTCTTTCCTCAGCTCCCTCAGCAGAGGCGATGCCATGGGGGCCCAGAGCCGGGTCTTACAGCAGCTGGAGGGTTCTCAGGGAAAAGGGCCCTTTCCGGCTCCACAGTTCCTCTCCTCAGCTAATTCAGACTCTGGACCCAAAAAAACCAGGTCCGTGCTTTTATAGAAATTGGGTGGCACGAGGTGAGGAGGAGCAAAGCACCAGGCTGGGCTCCATGGAACCCTGCTTCAGGCTCCCACCTGTATTTTCCCTCTACCTGCCTCTGTTTTGTGCCTGTCTGGGGACCAGGGTTGTGGATCCATTATAACAGAAATGACTACGAAACTCATCAGTGACTACGAAAACTAATCCCTCGTAAATACATTCTGAACATGGGAATGACTCAGCTGAGAGGGATTTGCAGAGGCAGTGGAGAGAGTCACCCCAAGAAGTGAGACAGAAGGAACCGTGCCAGGGGGGCCCGGAACGGCAGAGTTACAGCCAGGGAAGGCCAGGCTGCTGAGCCTTGTCTCCCGACGTTAATCCAGTCCATGAGAACCTGGATCATACAACTTCCTGAACTCAATTTATATTCTCCTAGGCAAAATCTCTACAACCTGGATGGAAATTTAGCCAGAGAGCAATAAAGAATGGTAAGCCACAGGTAATGAACTAGCCTCTGGGAAGCCAGGAGCCCAGCTCTCTGGCTGGTTATATTTCAAGTATTACAGGAAATTAGATAATATTGCACATTCACTGAGTCCCCCCATTAGGTACCAGGAGCTGGGCTGCAAACTTTAATGACCTGCGTTCACTGGGTCCCCTCAAAAGCTCTGTGCAAGAGGCTTCCCAGACCAGTAAGCACTTGATAGTCGCCTGACATGTAAAGACATTTTCTTGGATCTTGTGAGTATGAATTTTCCACCACTGCAGGTGGCCAAAAAGAAGTGATAGTCCCACTTACCTCTAATGAAAGCACGAGACTTATTACATTTCCAGAACAGACTACAGGTACAACAGGGACACTGTACATGAGCCTCACAGTCAGGGTGTCCTCGCTGGCTGCCAGCTGTTTGGGCCTCTGTCACAGTAGGCCTGGACATGTCTGAGATTTCTGGCTTTCTCTCTGCACGGGTGAGATCATTCATATCAAGTGACAGCCAACCTCTGAAAGCAGAGGCCCATTTATTGGGGTGCAGAGAGCAAATGTGAACCCATTATAACCCTATCCTTCCTTTCCCTGCCCATCAGTCTTGGAGAGAGTCCTACTTCTAACAAACTTCATAAATGCGGGATCTTCTTAATGCAGAGGACAGCAGGTGCACTGAGCCGGGCCCTCCTTGGACAGATCCCAGCCACCTGGACCTTGCAGTTGCTTAATCTAGGGGACATATGAAAGGAGAAGGGTCAGGTCCAGGCCAGCGTTTCTGGAATGGTCAAGACATCCCTGTCAACAATGGCCTGTCATTGGTCTTCCCACAGAGGCCTTTAACTCTCTACCCTCCAGGTTTGGTTGTCAAAGAATTCATACCGGTTGCTTTGTTTTTCTCCATTGCTCAGCAGGAGCCTTGCGGGTTTCTCTGTTATTCCTCACAGTGAGGGCGCACAGGACCTTCCAAAGCATGACTCTATGGTGTTAGTACGCGCTCACCTTACAACGAATGCCCAGTATTTTGTGCAGAGGTCCTCGGACATTGCACCTGTCCTAGGACCGTGTCATCCCGGTGGATCTTCGGGCTCCCTCCTCACAGTATCCCTGAGCCCTGCTACATGAGGTGTCAGAAGCCATGTCTCTCATAGTTGGGGGCCGCAGTTCTACTCTTCCAAACTGGGAACTCCCTGCTTGGGTTTTCTGTGGGACTTCGTTCCAAGCGTCACGGAGTCTGAAGTGACCGATGCCGGCCTAGCCAGCAGCCAATGTGCTCGTGACATTTGCTCACGGCGTCAGTGACTGGCCGAGCAAGAAAGGAGTGGGGGCGGTAATGAGTAGCTCAGCTTCAGGCAGCGGCACAGGGGAGGGAAGGCGCCTGTGATTGCTCACCACGTGCCCTGGCCTCGGCCACAGGAAGGAAAGATAATGACCAGTGTCCAGAACAGCAGAAGCAAGAGAGCACGTACAGTCTCTTACCGCCCGACTCTTCAAAGATGCCCAGCTGTGCCGAAGGAGGATGTGAAGTCGAGGTTTCATGACCCCCAGGCCCAGGGCGAGTGATAAAGCCCTGCTCGTTTCCTTTTGAAGACAGCTCTTCATCTTCTCTGGCCTCCAGCCTGGTTTCCCTGGCAACTGGGCTGCCTTCTTGGGGCAAAGGTCAGCGTGCAGTGGGGTGCAGGCTGACCTGCCACAGTGGTATTGGGGGGGTTGGGGAAGGCCGCCTGGGTGAGGACAGGAGCAGAACGTAAAAGCAGGCCTCTCGGACTGGTCCGAAGTATTCTTCTCCTGCGTCCCCATCTGAGATGAGGAAACAGGCATAAAGCGGGGAAGGAACTCGCCCTGGGTCCTGTGGCGCAGACACGGGAGAACCAGGAATTAGACTGATTGGGGGGCGGGTTTTCCTTCCTTCCAGAGAAAATGCTGCCACTGATCAGCCACGGGGAAGTGGCGTGCTTAAAGCCGTTCCACTTGGGGAGGGGACAGGTGATGTGCTGGGGGCTGTTTGGGCTTCCGGTCCACAGGTGGGAGCAGGTGAGCTCGTGGCCACTGCCAGAGCCGCCAGCCCATGTGCCGGCGACGGCCACCTGTCCCCAGCAGTGGCTCCTGGGTCACCACAGAGACTCGGAGGCCCAAAGGGGGGCTGGAAGTCCACACTTGAGCTCTTTCCCACCAGGCAGAACAACTCCGGATGAAAACTTGCTGAGAGCAGCAGAGGCTCCCAGGACGACTGGCAATTTGAGTTTCTTAAAGACAGACAATATGTCGGTACCAGATGTCATTTTAAGCTAAAAACCTATGGTTATGTTACTTAGATGATCTTCTTTATTTACTCTAACCCATAATCCAGAAGCCATCCTCGAATGAACAGCTCCGTATTTTTAGGTGTTGCCAGTCCCAGATGGGGAATTTCATTTCCGTCTGCAGCTTGCTGCGTTTAGGGTCTGATCGTCTCTGTGTTAATTCTGTCACTGGTCCTCAGGAGTTCGCATCTTACTCCTGTCTGCTGGGGAAGTGTCACCCCCCAAAACAGTTAGTAATTTGCTCCTCTGCTCCAGCCCCAGAGACTGTCTCCTGGGAGGGTCTGTGCATTACTGACTGTATCTATCACTTGGGCAGTTCCCTGCTCATTTCCCCCTGCCCCCTTCTCAGCAGGGGTGAGGAAATGCCTGACTGAGGGGGTCTGGGGGGTCCCTGGGGGTTCAGGAGCCCTGGGCCAGGGGTAGGGCAGCCCTGACATCGTGCATGGAGGTCCAGGCTTCAGCCCCTCCGCACCCCCCTCCCGGTGGCTCTGACAGCCCATGCCGCAGCACTGGGAAGCTAGGAAGAGGGTCCACACCACCAGATGCACCCACACCGTGGGCCAGCACCAGCACTTGTGATGCCTGGGCGTGCCTCTAGCCCCGTGCTTCTGGCCTGGTCACCCCAGCTGTGCTGGCCTACCACCTCTTGTGGGACTGGGACAGTCGGAGGGCCTGTCATTGAGTTGTCGGTGCTCAAAGGAAAGGAAGCCGCCCTGCCCACAGGGCCTGGGCAAGCCCTTCAGGAAGGGGGAAACATGGCTGCCTGTGGCAGTGCGATCCAGCTGGCTGCTCCTGCAGGCGCCGCGAGGCCGGGTGCAGGTGGACGGAGTTCGCCGTGCCTCATGAGGATGGGCAGGAGCGTCTGGGGGGTCAGAGTGGCCTGCCAGTTTGGCCACCTCTGACTCATCACCTTGGACAGGTGGTTTTAGCTCTCATGTTCGTATATATTAAATGGATCTAATACCGTCCACTGTGCAGAAGGGTGGCTATGGGGATAAGCGTATCGAATGCCCTTCACCCTCTGGCATGTCATAGTGCATAAGCCCAGCAACGAGTACTGCTGTGGCTATTGCTGTCCCTGCAACAGAGGTCCTGTCCCTCTCCTGCACCTGTCAGCCTCTGCCGTCCCCGACCATCCTCTGCGACTCTCAGGGTTCCCTCCAGAATACGTAGCCATTTTAATTCACAGCAGTGTCCATACAGGGCCAGCATGCTCACAGCAGAAGAATTAAGGCACATTCTGTCCCCACGTCTACAGGACACACCTGCACTGTTTTCTAAGGAAGGTATAGACTGGAGCAGAGGGAAATCTGCCCTGACCGAACGGGGCATCATGGGGCCAGACTGTCAGCCCCAGTGCAGCATGGCCAAGGGCTCTGCTGGGCCCACCTTGATTGGAAGATGCCCACGGCCACACTCTGTCAGAGAGCAGATGCCCGCGTAGCACACGCTCCTCCAGGTGGAGAGGTCCCGCCACGGCATGGAGGTGGGTCCCTACAGGGAGCACGGGACACATCTGCCCTCCACAGCAGGGTGGGGGCCTTCCGCTTCTGTCCCCCAGCTCCTGGCTGCAGCTTCGGGCTCCATCAGGGCCCATGTGACTTAGATTCCCAGCACTCCTGTTCCCGCTCTTTAGCGGCCACCATTTTTCTCTTGGCTGTGACCACAGGCACTTTGCTCCTCACCGTCTCCCGCCTAGAAAGCTTCTTCTCTGGGGCTGCATTCAGAGCTTCCTGTGTGAGGGCAGCCCTGATCCCAACCTCCTGCTTCCTCCCCAAACTCTGGCTCAGTGTGGCCTCAAGTCACACACACACACACACACACACACACACACACACACAACTTGTTCACACTCCCCGAGAACCCCTCTCCCCTGGTCCCCTGGACCCTCTTCCTCTGTTTCCTGTGCCCCCTCACCTGGTCCCTGTGCTCCCTTCTCTCCCCAGGGAGTTGCCATTGTTCCCAGGACTAGGCAGTTTCCCTTCCCAGCCCCCCCCCGCACCCCCCCCCGACCTTGTATCATCCCAGCCAATCAGGATGCATCAATTCTTCCCTAAAAATCAATGCCTGCCTCACCTCCAGAGCCTCATCTTGTCTGCTAATTTTGTTGCTTTCTTTAACAAAATAATAAAGAACACTTTCCTTGTGACCCTCTTGCCTGCCAACTCCTAGCCCCTGCGAAGTATCTGCAGAACAGGATCGCCTTATTTTGCAAAGAATTGCTCTGACACACTTTCCTCCCATGTCTATCCTCCGTGAATTCAGCACAGGCCTGATGTCTTAGAGCCTTTGCATGTGAGAAGGGACAGAAAGACATGTTATATAAAAGGAAGCAAGCCCTTGGCTTTAACGTGGGGGTCCTATAGGGCCTGGCATGCCATGCTTGTCTGGTTCTTTCTCCTTCTGCTTTTGGTCCGGCAAAAAAGGGAACGATCGGACCCCTTTTTTCTTGGTAAAAGTAATGGGAAGGGCAGGTACTTGGAATAGCTGCATAAAAATGAGAATTTATGACCATCTGCATGTTTGCGCTGCCGTTCAACCGCCATTTACAACCAGACTTGAGGCGCCACCTGGCTGTGCGTTCCTACCACCCCTTCCCACCCAGTACCTCTTCTGGGTCTTTCCTTACAAACTGACGTGCCCCGCTTTAAAAAACGAGTATCTATTTTTAAAGAAACTTGTAAAATAGGAAAAATGAACAGGCGCTCATTTGTATGTTACATCAAGAGTTTTTGGTTCCGAAATGCTTCTTTGCAAGGCTCCTTTAATGAGTTGCTGCCCCAGTATATTTGTTCCTCGGCAGATCCTTAACTCCAGCTGAAGCTGGACTTGAAGGAGCGTAGGTCTGGGGCTCGTAGAGGCCCGGCTTTGCTCCTAACATGGCTGCTTAGTGACAAGTCAGAAGGTCTCTGAGATCCAGGTGCTTTTCTGTAAAATGGGCATCGTTGCAGGATTAAAGTTACTTATAAAATGGGACAGTGCTACTTCCAACCGCACTGGGTGGTTGTGAGGATTGATAAGTGAATGCGTGCGAAACGCCGGGAAGGATGCCTGCACAGAGCAGGCCCTCAATCAGCGCTGGCTGTCATCACCGCCACCATTCCTTCATTCATCAAAAATGTGGATTAGAATGACACTTTGTAGGGCCTCTTCACTCTCCCCTTAACATGTAAAAATAATCAGACAGATGGCGCCAAATTTAAGGGAGGACGTTTGGGACAGTTGGGCCTATAATCAAAGCTATGCTGCATACACAAAACTCCCTTCGGAGAGCCTGTTTCCCAGGGGCTCCAAGGGCCAGGACTGGTTTCTAGGGGGCAAGGCTGGCTTGCACCTGAGGAGCATGGAGTAAAGAACAACTGAGGTCTGTGTCCTAGATGACAGGCTCAAGGAAGCTCGAAGCTCAAAGACCAACAGGTAGTGAATAGGCAGAGAACCAGACCTGAATCCATGACAGACCGTCTACGGGAGGGGCAGAGCAGTACTACCTGGGCGCAGAAGGTAGACGGGCGGTGGAGTGGACTGGCGACTCCGAGGGGTCCCTTTACAGGGGACCCTGCTGGAAAGGGTTGAGAGAACCAGGCAGGTTTGGGAGTGCAGGCTGCATCTAGGGCAGCCAGCCTGGGATCCCCTTCTGGGAGGAGGAGTGGGGCCCACCATCAGAGGGACATTTTCCCAATGCTCTTTATTCCCCACACACCAGTGCTCGCCTCCATTGGCATAGCTAATTAGCACTGATGGCAGCTTATTACCTAATTATTTCTGGCTCATGTTTACTAAGTGTATTACAGGCAGTTTGGACAGAGACTCTTCCTGAGAGCCAGGATCTAGAAAAGTCATCAGAAAAATAGAATCTTGGTTCCTAAGTCTCCCATCCTCTTTGTGTTTCAGAAAAAATGGTAGCTCAACCACGTGCACCCCAGTTTCTGGGTTCTCCGGCTATCCTGCCTCCACGAGAGCAGGGCGAATGTGGTAGACAACATACAGAATGCAGATGGAGGTTCGAGACCAGTCTCCGACATTTACTCACTATTGGACCTTAAGAAAAATCACTTAACCTTTCTGAGCTTTGGTTTCCTTGCTCTAAAATGGAGGACGTACCATCAGCTTCACTGGATTATTGTGAGGATTAAAGGGGTCATTGAGGAGCATTTCGTGAAGTGTAAAGTGCTGGTATTTGGCTATGGTGATTTTCCCACCGGGTCAGTCACCGAACATCTGCAGAGCATCTCCAGGGCAGCGGGAAGTGGGGGATCCACAAAGAGCTATGTTTGAGAGCCCACCTCCTTGCATCAACCCGACCACACCGCCGTGGCCCCACAAGGCCACCCCTCCCCTCCCACCTTGTTTTCCCTCTGTTTTTTTTTTTTTAAGATTTATTTATTTTATTTTAGAGTGAGAGCGCAAGCTAGTGGAGGGGCAGAGGAAGAGGGAGAGAGAGAATCTCAAGCAGACTCCCCTCTGAGGGCACAGCCCAACTCGGGGCTTGATCCCAAGACCCTGAGATCATGACCTGAGCCGAAACCAAGAGTCCGACGCTTAACCCACTGAGCCACCCAGGAGCCGCGGTCTTCCCTCACTCTTGGCCAAACTTTATGTTCAAGTCATTCAGAAGCTCCCTCCCGTGCCCTCTCTGCCCAGGCACGCTGCTCCCTCCTCTGCCACTCATTCGTCATCCGGGATTCCACACGGGGCGTGTTCAATTCCCACATTACTCCAGGCTAGTTCATTCACCTCCCAAACCTCGGTCCCATTTAAAACGAGACAGTGCTACTTCCAACCGCACTGGGTGGTTGTGAGGATTAATAAGTGAATGCAAGCGAAACGCCGGGAAGGATGCCTGCACAGAGCAGGCCCTCAATCAGCGCTGGCTGTCATCACCGCCACCACCTGCTCCTCTCCCCAGCTGGCCTTCATGCTTCTCCTACCTCCCCTAGGATGACATGTCTTTGTCCCCAGATATCCCACGCTGCATTGAAGTGATCTGCCACTAGGCCTGTCCTCCCCCAAATAACGTCAACATTGCCTGGGATGTCAACAGCCCTGTCTTCAGTCTCAGTGTCCCCTGTACCGAGGACAGCGCCAGGCACGTGGCAAGTGCTCGAGACATCATGGAACTAAATTTAAAAGAAGCCGTATCTTTGAGGCGGTTTTTCTTTATTGATTTTGATCGGGGTGACATCCCTTTGGTGGGACCAGGTATAGGCATAGAAGAATGGCTGGGAGGCTCTTGTCCTGTTGTCATCATCACCATGGCCTCCACGTTTGGCTCATGACACCGACTTCCCCTGTGACTCACTTTTCAGCCCAGTCTTCCTCAGTGGCCGGGCACTGCTGTGCCTGTCCAAGGGCTGGGCTCGTTCCTGCATCGGTGAATGGGCAGATGGTTGCGGGGTCCTGGCTTGGAAAAGGGAGCATTATCTCCAGGGCTGAACTGTGGCGCATGCGGAATAGGATTTTCGGTCCCTCGGTTTTCACATTAACATCTTTCAACGCACAGGAGTGCACGGGGTCAGAAAGTAGGCTCTAGGAATGGGAGGGTTTGGGAGGGACAGGAGGAGCCTTGTATAACTGACCTTGGTACGAACCTTTGTATTTAAAAAGAGCTACTTCTGCAAGTGGCTATTAGCAGTTTCCTGTTTGGCTTTCCATCCCTGTCTCTGCTGTTTGGCTTTATACTTGCTGCCAGGAGGACCAAGAGCCCCAGTGCAGCTCAGGAACAGTGGGAGCCGAGTCTTGGAGTCCACGCAGCACTGCTGACCACAGGGCTCCAGCCCATGAGGAAAAGCTGCTGTTCAATCCCCATTGAAGTTATGTTCAAAGAGCCCTGTGCCTCCCACAGTATCCCTCGGACACCTGGAGGGCAGGCGTGGGCAACACGGGCCCCTCCACGGAGCTCTGTCCTTCTAGGTCCCTGAGCACTCTGGATGCCCCAGCTGCACCCCATCAGAAGGGAGCACCTACCCCTTTTGGGAGCCCTAAAACAGACCATCCTTCACACTGCTCTTCCAAAATCTTAAATTCGATCAGTCACTACCAGGGGTTCCCACCGGGCTTCCTTCATCTCTTGAGCCCTCTGCCTTCTCCCTGCCCGCCCCACCATGTTCATCCTTCTCCCCTCTCAGGCAATCAGTCCTACCACTCCTTCTCCAATACTCTCCATCCTTTCACCTCCTGCAGACGTTCACTCCCCCCACCCCACATGCTTATGAAATCCCCCCATGTGCCCCAGTGTGGCAGGTACTCCGTCTGGGCTGGTAGCCTGAGTCTGTGTGTTCTAGCCCGCATGAAGACACGGACGTTAAACCACAAACACATTCATGCATATGTAATTGCAAATGGTGATACATTCTGTGAATCAGGAAAAGCATGGAGTTCTGTAAGAGAAACCTAGTTTAGTTCAGCGTTGGGGGAGGAAGGGTGTATGCAGATCAGGGAAGGTCCCAGAGGAAGTACCACTGGCACTTAGAGCCAAGGGTTATTCTGAGTTACCCACGTAAACAGCAGAGGAAAGTGCTTTCTGGATGACATGTGCCTAGGTTCTGGGCAGTGCAGAGTCTGGCATGTTTCAGGACTACAGGGGAAGCGGGTGGGACGGAGCACTGAGAGTACAGGGGAGCTGCGGGGAGAGCCAGAGGCCAGATTAGGCAAGGTGAGTGGAGAAAGTGGGGGCCTGGAATTTATTCTACCTATAATGGGAAGAGTCACGAGCTAGGGAGGCTGCCGAGCCAGCATCTGCCTCCTCTGCTCCCCCCTCCGATCCGGGTGGCTGGGTGCCATGGGAAAAGGTGACAGAGCCCTCCAGAAGTCAGGTGAGCCGGGATGGTCAAGAAGCACTTCGCAGAGGGCTGTGGGGTAGAAATGGCTTGGCCACAGCTGGATGTCACTGGAAGAAGCCGGCATAAAACCTAGCCCTCGGCATACTGCCCGTGTAACCCACACCGTGGCTCCTGCTCTGTGGGGGCGTTACTGTCTGCATCTTACCACTCAGGCAGCCCAGGCCGAGGGGAACCAGGTGCAGCTCAGGTGGTTTGTGTAGCCGAGGGACAGACTGGGATGCAGGCCCGGATCTTCTGACGTCAAGTCCAGTGCTTTTTGCGCCTTGCAGGCAGGGTCTGCAGAGCAGAGGGAAATTTCCCTGGGAAGAGAGTGATGCCCGAGGGGAGCACGGTGTGCAGGGCTGACCCTCTGCTCCTTCTCGTTCACACAGCTCTGACGGGCTCCCAAAGGCAGGAAGAGTCATGAAGCTCCAGATTTCAAGTTAACATCTAAAGAGAGTGAGGTGCCAGCGGTTTCTGTTGTGAGTCAGCTTCCCTGTTGGCCCTCGGACTGAGGCCAGAATCTTCAGAGCAGAGATGATCCATCCAGGGGCAAAAGCCAGTCCCCTGGGGGTTTGATGAGGTGACCAACAGCTTGAACAGCATTGGCTCAAAGCGCCTGCAGCCTGGACCCCACGATGGGGGGAGGCTGACTGCAGAGCCACCTTCCCCAGAGCGCAGGACACAACAGCTGACACATGCTCCCTAAATCAGCTGTGTTTCTAAGTACACATGAGTATTAAACACTCTCGAAAGGAAATTAGGAAAACAGCCCATCTTACAAGAGCATCAGTAAGACTAAAATACTGCGGAACAGGTGCCCTCCGGCATCCCCAGCACCCCGGAACGTCGTTCTCTGGCCTGAGCGCACTACTCACTTTCCTCCTCGCATCCAGGTCATTTGTATAGAGCTGACACCCGCTAGGAGCCAGGCCACAGCCAGCGGTGTGTCCCCTCCCCCGCCCATGGCTTGGGACGCAGAAGAACTGCAAAAATTATGTGTTAAAGGAGTTAATCGATTAAGAAGGAAAGCAGATGGGGGGGCGGGGGTAGATAAATAATGTAACTTTTTATAATCGAAAACACAGCATGGTCAAGTGGAAGGCCCCCAGTGCAGGGGAAAGAGTGTGGGGTCTCTCCTGGGTTTAAATCCCAGCTCTGCCACTTCCCAACTAGGAGAATACAGACAAGCTACTTGACTTCTCAGTGTGGGTTGCTGCCTTGGTAAGTCAGGGCTACTCGCGCCTCCTTCACAAGGAGGTGATGAAGACCAAAGGAGTTGACTTGTAGAAAGTACCGGGCATGGTAAGCATAGTAGGAGCTTGAGAAATGGTAGTTTCCTCCCATCTCTGGAGAGCCTAGTGCTTCAGTTTGGGCCATAGAGGCGACCGAGGTGTGAATCCTGACTCCATGGTTTATGAGCTGCCTGATCCCAGTGTGACTTCATCTCTCTGTGGCTCAGTTTCCCCCTTTGCAAAATGGGGTGGTGATAATAGAAGCCATCTGGTAGCGTCGTTACAGGTTACGTGAGAGCAGGTGTGTGAAGCACGTACCTCCATGAGAGCTGAGGGGCATCCCACCTGGACCAAGCACTGGGGGAACGTGTTCTGGAATCTCTCTGCCCCTCTAGGTTGGTAATACCTATGTGAATTCCTCTGTGCTCACCGATGTGTCCACCTCCACTTCCCGGCAGACAGGCACCCCTTCTGTGTGCTAAGCAGGGACCTGTCTAATAAACCATTTTCACGGTCCTGTCGCCAGGACACACGCTGAGCCGTCAGCAGCCGCACACAGTCTGCCCCCAGCGTAGCTGGTGCTGGTAACTCACCACACCTGCCGCCCGGCTCAGCGTGCTATGAAATGTGGCATGTGAAGAACACAGTGGAAAGTTAATGAAAACAGTAAACTCTGATTTTAAGCGCCGGTGCCGCTAGCCCACACCACTTCCATCCTCAGCCTCGTCCCTTCTGTGTCCCTGTGTCTGCACCACCACCCCCTGCTTTGCTTCAGGAACCTGACCCTTCCCCACCCTTTCCCGCTCCCCGCTTGGGTATGACCCGCTGGGAACGGGGATTTCCTTGAAGCAGAAGTGGAAGTGCTTGGCAGCTGGGAGAAAGGGCATGGGCACATCCCCATTCTCCGCCTTCCCTCCCACACCCTGCCCAGTGCTGGGGAGAGACGCGTGCTCCCAGCAGCTGGCCAGCAGCACCCGGCAGAGCCCTGTCCCTCTGCCACGAGGCCTCCCCCAGGGACATGCCTCAGCTGTAGAGAACCGGTGCTTTGGGAGGGTGGGGGAGAGGGAAGCGGGTCAGGGCACTCAGGTCAGTATTGATGGCCAACAGCCTTTGGTTCTGAGCCACAGGTGGGCACAGGTGCTGGAGTCGGGCTCATACCAGGTCGGCTGCCTGCTTGCTTTGTGACTTTACCAAATGATTTAACCTAAGCCTCACCGCCCTATTTGGAAAAAAAAAATAGTGGAGGGGAATAACATATGCCTACTTTGAGGTTGCTGTATCAAGTATCAGGAATGCCTGGCAAACAGGAAGCTCCCAGTAAATATCAGCCACCCTTACAGGTAATAGCAGTATTAATACTTGACTTTTGAGCATCCCCTCTGTCTGCCTTGATTTCTACCTTGTCACCATAGCTGTTGTGTTCAGTCTGGCTCCTCTGGTCTTGTTCTTGCTCCAATAACGAGATCTTTGACTTCATTTTCTAGTTTCTAGCCTGTAAGCCCCACTAGACCACTGAGGCCAAGGAGCCTGTACCCCAGACCCTGCATTGACACCTCCACCCCTGGTACCCAGACCCTCAGGTCATTCCTGAGTCCCACCCTTGGCTTGGTGGCCCAGACCAGGGTTTTTCAGCCTCTCCCCTGGTCTGTTGGCCTTTCTACTTACTTCCCCAGTTCTGGTCCCCCAAAGCGGCCTGAGCCCTGTGGGCTGTTCTGTCGGGCTAGCTGATGGGTGGGCAGGAGTGGGAAGTGGCAATCTCTCCTCCCCAGGCTGGGATCAGAGAAGCTCAGGCAACTCTGGAGTTGGTGGTGCCCCTTAACTTCTGCTCTGGTTCATTCATTCGTTCATTCATTCATTCATTCATTCGTAAATATCTAGTGACTTCCTGTTCATCTTGGGGAAGATTTAGCCATCATGTCATTACCAGTATCTCCTTGACCTTGAGGAACTGTCCCCCATAATGATTCCCAAACCAGCTGGGAAGAAATCACAACCGCTATCTAGGCCAACAAATATGAAGAATTCGGAGTTCTGGCCCCAGTCTCCAACGGCATTAGGTCCAGATGTCAGGGTGGGATGGCAGAGAGACTGTCTCCTCCTTGGGGCTGCCCGGGGCCCCCTGCCAACCATCCTCAGGATTCCCCATCTCCATCAGATGCATGTGCCATCATGAGATTCAGCCCCCAGAAAACCAGTTGTGTCTTTATAAACAATAGTAAAAGCTGCAGATGTTCTCTGCTAAAAGTCAAAGAGACTGCAGAGCATGCCGTGCCATGCTGTCAGTTCCCCGAAACTGGGGAAATGGGAGGACCCCAAGGTGTCCTCCTCTAGGGATGCACCAGAAGATTCCAAACTAGGGATCTCATTGAATAACACAGAAAGAAATAGGCCAGCCACACCTCCTCCCAGTCGGTGATGGGACAGAACGAACAAACGCAAAGAAAGGTCTGGGTGCTCACAGGGTCGGAGGCCTGTTATCATCACGGGAGCTAGATTCTAGATCATAGGAGCTCCCGGAAAGGCAGGCTTGGGGCTGGCACCAGGCAGAGTGACAGCAGGAGCCATGTCTCCTTATGCCCCAAATGCATAGGCTGGAAGCATGACAACCAGATAAGATCCACTTGTCAGAAGCGACAGTGGCTCCCCAGCTGCAGGTGGTACCAGAGACTTAATCAGGATGACAACAGAACCCCAGAGGGGAGAGTGAGTGGGGCCCCAGGCCCAGCTTGGATTCAGGGCAGCCAGCCTGTGTCCCCAGTGTCTTTGGAGCCCCGGGAAGACCAACTGGGTGGGGTCCTATGTTCTGGGCGAAGCAGCTCATCCCTAGGGCATATCCACTGCATTTCTTTCTTCTGAAATCAGATTTCTTCCCCTTGAGGCCCTAAAAATCCCACCAACCATCAGCACAAGTGCCTCCATGTGACAGCACTGTCTATGAGCTCTGCCCCAAGGTGCTGGAAGAGGCTGGGGGGGGGGGGGGCGGCT